>NW_020954662.1:2188109-2231576 GCF_900497805.2 Vombatus ursinus | reverse complement strand
CTTTCTTTCTTTCTTTCTTTCTTTCTTTCTTTCTTTCTTTCTTTCTTGCCCTCTCTCCCTCTTCCTTCCTCTCCCCTTCTCCCTCTCCTCTCATCTTTCTCCCACCTCCTCTTCCTTCCCCTCAGCTATTTCTGTCCATTTGTCTATGTCTCTGACTTTTCTATGTCTCTTGCTTTTTATATCTCTTCATTTTTCTCCCAGTATTTTGTTTTGTCTCTACATTTTTGTCTCTGTTTATCTGCTTCTGTCTTTGTGTCTATCTTTATCTTTTTCTGCCAGCATCTGTCTTTTGTAGTCCCTGTCCCTCTGTCTTTCTCTGGACAAGAGTCATCTTGAAGGGGACAAGGGACATAGAGGGTCAATCATCAGAGGACACAAATTCAGGTGGACAAGAATGCAAATACTATTTGGTATCTCAAGATAGGTCTGTCTCACCTTGCTACTGGGTCTAACCTGAAGAATTGTGGCACAGGGCACATGATGAAGCAAAGCTAAGGGTTTGCCAGATACTCACAGACTCTTAAACATCATTTCATTGACAAACTGGCAGAAGATTTCTGAGGCAGGAAATGCTGCCCTGAGGGATGGATGTGCTTCCCTGGGTCTGGCTGTTGAAGAAGCAAGAGTTTCTTGTAAGCATTTGGTCAATCCAGGCAGCTTATTGGATCTGAAGACACTATGTCCTGGGCTCCATTGAGATGGGTTGATAAGGAGGCACCATCTTTGAGAATGCCCACCCCACAGACCCAGCACAGAGACATAGTAGATAGAGGTGGCAAAGCCAGGAAGACCTGAGCTCAAGTCTTATTTCTGACATAGAGTAGCTATATGATCCTGGGAATATCACCTAACATCTCAGTACTTTAGGTGAATCTCTAATTTACAGAAGTTTCAATTTGCATTGTTGGAAGAATGAAGGAAGGAAACAAGCATTTATTAAGCACCCACTATTTACCAGGCACTATGCTAAGTACTTTACAAATATTATCTGACTTGATCCTCACAATAACCATGGTGCTATTGTTATTTCCATTTTACAGATGAAAAAAGAGAAGAAGACAAAGGCTAAGTGACTTGTCCAGAATCATGCAGCCAATAATAATCTAAGGCCATATTTGAACTTAGGTCTTTTTGACTCTAGTCTCATGGCTCTATCCATTGTGCCACCAGCTTTCTTGCCTTGAAATGTCCTAAACCAGGGGTGGAGAACCTGCAGCCTCAAGGCCAGAAGTTTTGACTGAATTCAAAAAGGATTTGTTCTGTGAATTTGGGATTCAGTCAAAGGACTGCACTTGAGGACCTAGAGGGTCACATGTGGCCTCAAGGCTGTAGGTTTCCCACTCCTGCAAACCAAAGAAATCACAGTCCTTTCTCTCTCCAATCTCATAGAATCACCAACATTAACAAGTATTCCTGGGTCTGAGATGTGTTTATAGGACAAAGTACAGACATGAGTTTACATTATAGAATATTCTTTCCTTAAAGACTTTCAGAGATTGTCATAATATAGGGCTGATAAGGACATCTCAGTCATTTAGGTGTGAAGGAGGAAATCCATGAGCTGCAAAACAGGTTAGACTAGGTCAGAGTTATAACTTGGAATCCTTTACCTTAGGGGATAAAAACAATTGCTTGGGAAATGGGGAATAGGGGTTGGAGCTAGAGACCAGTGTGCCACAGAACAGTCTATCCATTGGTATTGTTGCATTGATAGGGCTGGCTCATCTCCCAGAGAATACAACCTGTGCCTCTTTAGGCTTGGGGGAAATTGGGACCCAGGAAATTTCTTGAGCTGCAAAATAAGAATAACAAACTTATGCTACTCGTTGAATAGGGTTGATGTAAGCAAAAGCTCTAGGGCACCTCTGACCCATGTGGGTTGTATAGCCTGACCTCTTAGCTCCCCCAGGAAGTTACAGAGCAAGTGCTGACCTGCTTTGGTGAAGGGATTTTCCTCCCCTGGAGTTACCTTTGCCAGTGACATCACGAGTGCAGTCAAACCAGGCTCTTAGAAGTAAAAGGTAACAGTATGTAAACTGTTTGCTTAGAAAAACTGCCTTAAACCCATTTGCTCCCCCAAGCCTGAGAGTGAGATTCTATACTGGTGAGGCATCTCAGTGCCCAGACACAGATAGAGACTTTGTAACCTTCAGCGTGGTTTATTGGAAAGAGCATTGCAATGACAGTAAGAAGAGCCAGGTTCTAGTCTTTGCTCTGCTGATTACCAGCTGTGTGATCTTGGATGCTTAACTCACCTCTTGGAGCGTCTGTTTCCTTATTTGGGAGGTAATGGATTGGAGATTTGCTTGGAGGTTCCTTCCAATTCTAAATTGATGATCCTCTGAGCCCCCTACAGGCATTTGCTCTCAAGATCCGTTGGAATCAGGAAGGTCTCCCTTAAACTTGACCTGCACTCCTCTTATTCTGATACCACATCTGTAGCCTTGGATAGGTCATTTCCTCTCTTTGAGCTTCAGTTTCTTCACCTGTAAAATAGGCACACCAATCCTTGTGCCAACTAACAGCACAGGCTCAGTGTGAGCTAAGAAGGTTTTTGCAAACCTTAAAGCTCTCTCAAGATGTGAGCAGAGGGAGCCCAACAGTGGACCGTGTCAATAGATTGTAGAATTCTTCTTCCTAACAACTCTTCTCCTCCTTCATGCTCTCCTCTACAACACAACTCTTTCAACCTTTCTTCATGAAAAGGACCATTTCCCAGACCTTTAATCATCCAAGTTGCCATTGCCTGGATTTTCTCCAATTTTCACCTTTCTTTGTATGTCTGCATAGATCCTGCTCCTGGTTAAGCTTCTCCCTCCCTCCCCCCAGTATATTTTATGCTAAAAGTCATCCTAATAGCACTTACAGCTTTAAAATGTAATTCATGTGTGAAAAGACAAAGCCATTAAAAATCACAGAAGCTTATAGTTGGAAAGAAACTTAGAGATTATCTAGCCCAACTCCTTATTATACAGAGGTGAAACTGGGACCTATTATTGGGGGGCGGGGGGAAATGACCTACCCAAGGTCATGCAGTGAGTTGACAGCATGAATGGGACTTGAAACCAAGTCTGACTGCTGGGTCTATGCTCTTGAATACTCCAGGTCACTTCCCTTGAAGCATCTGCTCATGGAACTTCTCTGCTGAAAAATCTTCAGGGATTCTCTATTGCCTACTGAGTGAAATTCAAACTTTTTTTGCTTGGCATTTAAGCCCCTCCACAATATGGTATTATTCCATCTTTATTTTATATTTCTTTCATCCACATACTCTGTACACATTATCATGTCAGGCAGTTGACTGTCTCCAGATGCATCACAAGCTATACTTCCTATCCTCATGTTGTTTCCTATTCTTGGAGTGCCTTTTCTCCCCACCTTCATCCATTAAAATAGTTTTTTTCTTTCAATTGGGACCCATAATCTCATTGGTATGGGGCAGAAATATCAAAGACATGGCCTGCAACACTTCCAAGTGCTGCCTGAACCAGATTAAAATGTAATTGGGAAATATTTAACAAAATGAATAAAGATACAGAATGCAGATAATGCCATTATGTGGTCTTCTAAGTCAATGTGTGGTCCATAAGGATCGTTGTATACAATTTAGTTGTCCTATTTCCAATTAAGTTTAATGCCCCTGTAGGAAGTTCCCTGTGACTATATTCTCTGCTAGTACACCCCCACCTACCCCTAGCCTCACACCACCATTCTGTGGAAAAAAGAAACAGAAAGTTTTCCCCTTTCATGCCCCCCACCATGTGAAGGAAATAGAAGCATATAAAAATAGAAATATGCCTGTCTGGAGTGACAGTGCTAAACCAAGGGAACTGGAACAAAGGGCTAGGGTGCATGGTGGGGGGAGTTAAAGAGTTGCCACTAAACCTGAAAGAAAGAGGCCTGGCATCCAGGTGGGGCCAATTCTATCCCCGCAAAAGTCACTTGGGATAGGAGCTGAGGGTGATGTAAATGAGCCCCCCAGCACGAGAGGAGGCTAAGACAGCTTTGAGGTATAGCCTTTAAGGTATTCACCACCCAAGAGGAAGGAGTCAGAAAGTGAGAAATAAAAGGAATATAAGGGGGAAAGACTGAAATTACCAGAGATCTCATGAGGAAGAAAACTCAGTTAAAAACCTTGAGCTCAAGCAGATAAATCAACAGTGGACATATTAATAGGGAAGATATTAATAACAGAAGGGAAGATGGCCTCCTAAACTACTCAATAAGTATGATGCCTCTGAAGAGGCAGAGGACCCCATATTTCCAAAAGAGCAAGAAACCACAGCAAGACATTCACGAATAGTTCAGTAAAGAAATAAGATTCATGAAAGTAAAATTTATAGGCCGCACAGCAGAAATAATTCGCAGAATAGAAAAAGAAACTTGCATCCATGGTAAAATGTTTCTTCAATGAAATGAAAGAGGGAATGGATGTTTGGTAATACAAATTCACAGAAATGAAGGACTATCTGGAAGAAGAGAAGCAAGAAGTAATAATGTTAAAAGGACATATGATCTCTACACAAACAAAACCTATTGATCTGGAAGACTGGATGCATAGAGACAACTTAAGGATCACAAGTCCCTCGGAAGAGAAAAATAAGTGTCCCTCCCCTCCAAAAAACTCTGAATACTACAATGCAAGAACTAATATAAGAACTTCTGAATACATGGGAAAATGCCAATAGAAAGAATCAACAAATTATCTCCAGGAAAAAAAAAAACCCTGTGCTACAAACTTCACCATACAGTTATTACATCTGACACTATTGCCCCTCCTTGAGTCCCTACCAGTCTTTCAAGCCTACTTCAAATGCCACTTTCTCCAAGAAGGCTTTCCTGATCCTGCACGTATGTAATTACCATCATCCTCAGGTTACTTAATCCCACTCACTTTCCTCACCTATAAAACTGGGGCTTAAACTTTGGACTAGGCAGCCTCTGAGGTTCCTTCCATATCTAAATTTGTCAATCAAGAACAAGCATTTATTAAATGCTTACTATGTTCCAGGCACTAAACTAAGTTTTGAAGATACAAATATGAGTGGAAAAAAAAGAAATATAGTTGCTGCCCTCAGGGGCTTATATTCTAATGGGGGAATACAACATGTAAAGGGGAGCTGAAAAGCATAGGGGTGAGAGTTGTAGTTGGAGAGTCAAAAGCAAAGCCAAGAGAGTAATGAAAGATGGCTGGGCCACTCGTCAAAATGGAGTTTCCAAGAGGAATTCATCAGTAAAAGAAGACCTTGAGCAAAAGCATGTCTCAGGGTGAGAAGGCTGCAGGGTTGAAGGAATTTCTAGAGTGAAAAGGGGGCCAATACAGTGTGGCAAAATCCAGTGAGTCAAAAGCAGAGTCAGGAAAGAAATCTGGTATGTGGGGTCATTAAGGAATAGGAAGTAGCATCTGGAGCTGTTCTTTGAAAGTGGCAAGGGATTCTGTAAGGTGGCAGCAAGAAACGAGGAGTACACTGAGACATGGAGGACCACTTGGGCAAAGTCAAGAGATAAAATGTTGTCTGGAAGGAATAATTACCATAGCAGTTTGACTAAAATGGAATAGGATCACAGATTAAGAGTCAGAAGAGGAGATATTGGAGAAATGAAGGATGGCTGGCCTGGACCCTTCCTCAAAACAGAAGTTGTAGGAGGCATTCACCATTGGGAGAAGAGGGCTGTAGGAATGGAGGGAATGTCCAGGGTGAGAAGTCAAGAGAACCATGGTAGTGAAGAGCGTTAGAAGAAGAGCCAGAAGAAGAATGATCAGTGATCCTTCGGCCTCATATGATACATCGCTTATACTTTCCTGAAGCAATTACCGTGAAGTGTTGTAAATAACCCTTCTCTGGGTGGATGTCTCATCCTCCTTTTAGATTGTAAACTCCATGAGGGCAGGTATTTTCTCTCAGCTAGACTTTGCATGGTGCTTAATACATGCTTATAGAATGAATGTGGTTGAATGGGTTATTCTAGATGTGGCAAAGGATAAAGTGGGTTGGAATAAGTGGGTTGCCCATCTCTCTGATGCACCCTTTCACCTCATTTATACAGTCTAGGGTCAGTACTCTCTCCATTGCCCCAGCACTTCTACTAACTGATCTGAAAGCAACAGTGAGACAGTGACGTCAATTTCAGGCCTTCTAGATTTAACATTCGGCACCATTCCCAGCCTAATCTGGAAGTGATTCAGAGATGACACACAGGAGAAGAAAGAGGAATCATTTCCCCACCCCAGGGCCCCTTGTCTATTTCCAGTATTGAGTCTTGACAGGTGTTGTGGTTCTGAGTGGGGCTGGATGTGATGACAGGTGAGCTCCCTGTTTGCCAAGTTCCCAAAGCCATTTTAAAATGTAAGAGGGATAGCATCAAACTGGGGAGTCAGTACACATGAGTTCTAGTCCTGGCTTTTTTCGCTAACTTGCTGGGTGACGTTGGTCAAATTACGTCTCCTCTCCAGACCTCAGTTTCCCCATCTACAAAATAAGAGAATTGGACTACATGTCCTCTCAGGTGCCTTGCAGCTCTGACATTCTAAATTTTGAGGTCCCTTCTAGGTAGGACATTCTCTGTTTTAAGATCCAGTGCTGAAATTCAAAGTCCTAAGGTCCTTCCCAACTCTGAATTCTATGTTCTAAGGTCCGTCCAACCTCTGACACCTTATGTTTTAAAAATTCCTCAAACTCTGACATTTTATGATTCTAAATGAATACAAACCCAGAGACTCCTATGATTATGAGAAAGCAGACAGCATGCTCAATGGTCCTACAGTTCTATGGCTCTGTTCACTTACAGTCAGACTTTTCCTGATTACTAGATTCTTCTGTCTCATTACTGACCACTCCCCAACATAACACCATGGCCAGAGCTCCTGGGTGGGGAGTCATTTATAGAAAGAAGCAGGTAGATTTTTAAAACTTTTTAATATTGAGTTTTATTGATATCTTTTATTTTATAAAATAGTAATTTGTGAATATATCCCTCCCTCTTCTCCTTCCCAGGGAGCCGTCTCTTGCAGCAAGGAATGAAAAAAAGAGAAAAAAAAGGCAATTCACTCAAACCACCCAACCAACATATTAATGGAATAACAGGTATCTTTTTAACCCATAACTTTCCCATATTTTTTATGGTTTCTTCATAATTTTCACTCAATATTCTGCCATTGTCATTACAATATCAGTATAAAGTAACCATCATTGTAGTATGGTTCTATATGACCCTTAGGATGAAACAATAATACATTTGTAGACTATCAGAGTTGGAAGGCACCCAAAAACACAGAATGGTTAAAAACTGGAAGAGATTTTCAAAAGTAGAATGTCTGAGCTGTTAGGGACCTTAGACAGAGATCCTAATTTCCCTAACTGATTCCTGTACTATGTATGCAACGTTGCATTAAGACTAATCATCTATGTAATAATATTGTTTTACATACTAATAAAACATGAAAATTAACATTTTACTATTAGCTGGTAGATATAGAGTTCTTTCATTTTCACATTTTTTTGTAGGCTCTTGTGTTTCTTTATAATAGTAAATGTATACCAGTAGCTAGTTTTGTTATAAGTGGGCCAGCTCCTAGATACTCCAACATATATAGGCATGCATACCTCTACATGGAAATGTGTTTGTTCACACATGTATATGTACACATGTATACATCTTCACTGTGCATTTGCCAAGGTACAAATTGAGATATAGTCACGTATAAACAGCAGTTCTCAGCATATGCAATGGCCAAGCACACACACATCCCTGCAATCACATGGACACACTCATGGGCATGTGCACACACGTGCAACTGTCTGTATGTATAAGAAGCAGGCCAGTGTAACCATCTGTCAGTTCTCACAAGAGACATGCTTCTGAAAACAAAACACCTGTGTAAAGGAGACTGAGAAGAGAAATAAGATATAGGATCTTGTGCTTGCCTGTGGACCTACATGGGGAGTGGGGTATACAAGAGGCTTAATGTGTTTAGTTGTGCACAATGTTCATGAACACTATGCATGCGCCACTCACCAGCTCTCCAAGTCGGTGTTACTGCCCAGTGGGTACAGGCAACCACATCCCTGATTCTCTTAGGAAAATGGATTCTGGGGTCTGAGAATGAAGGTTTAGGGAAGTAAGTTAGTAACTATAATGATTATAATCTTAAGGAAGGAAGGAAGGACATTTAGTTCCAACTCCATCTCAATTCTCTTCACAAAACGTATAGTAAGTAGTCACAATTTCAGTGCTTGATGACATTTCTGTCAGGGAACTTATTTTCATTCCATTTCCAGATAATTCTCTTTATTAGGAAGTTTCATGAAGTATTGGATAGAGAGCTAATCTTAGAGCCAGGAAGACCTGAGTGTAAATCCTGCCCCTGCCAGATACAGGCCGCATGAACCTGGGCAAGTCACTTAATGTCTCAGTGCTCTCTATACTTCCCTAAGCTGATAAATTGTAAAGAAGGTACAGAGCTACAATGGGAGAAGGAGTTTCCTTATCCAGGAATTCCCTCTATAAGAATATAGGGAGATGTTAGTAAAGCTGAAATGTCTGACAGAAACACTGAACTGTCATGGAGAAAGCCTTCAGTGCAAAATAGACATTTCTTATTTTAGAAAAGTTCAGAGGCTTGGATAGTGTAATTGCATATGAAGAGGCCAACAAAGACAATGAATTTGCTTATGGGGCACAGGCCATGGCATTCCTGTCATTGTCCACCCCCATTCATCTGCTTATGATGCCAAGAGGAGTCAGGGAAATGTAATTAGCTAAATTGGGATTGATCACCCTAAGCCAAAGCAGAGTCCTTGTCTGAGGGAACTAACTCCGAGGTAGCATGGATTGGTGAAAAGGAGAAGTTACATGCCTCCCATTTCCTGCCAGGAGGTGGCAAACTTCATAGCCTCAGCTCTAAGGGACTCAGAAAACGAGAGGCTTCTGCCAATGCTATGCTTAGAACCACTGCTCTAGATGAAAGAGCACATGAATACATGAGGCAAAAAGAGCCCTGTAACACTCCAGATGGAGAGAACATAGTATCATCCAGCCAAGCCCATGACTGAATGCATCTAAAGATGTCAACTGCCCATCAACAAGTGAGCTCTGGGAATATAGTGGATCAATTCAGCCAGCAAATAGACAGCACTCTGAGAAGATCTCAGCAGCTGAACTGCCTGTCTGGACCAGCCTAACAGCAGCATTCATGCGTATTGAGGATAGCTCAGCAGCCAAACAACTTGCTTGACCCAATCCACCATATGGACCCGTCTAATTGAGTTGTTGTACCCCATGAGTAAATAATCCAGCTGAGCAGCAGAATGACTCATCTGTCACTGATACCACACCCCACAGTGAACTTTATGAGATCCCTCTGAAGAAAGAAAAGATATCAATGTCTTGCAATTGCCAGAATTGTGAGTTGCTTTGGTGACTCATGTTCCCTACACACAGGTCTCACTAACCTTGTACTTTAAGTCCATGCCTGACACCATTTCCCACCCCAGATTCTTTGTGTATCTGTGAGAAAACCCAGGTTTTGGGGAAAATACTTTTGAATAAATTAATTGAGTCTACTGGCTGATTGTTAAGAGCAGAATACTGGTGGGGGCTCATGAATTAGTATTAGGTTAGCCACTTTAGAATTATCTCTGGAACCTTGGGATTAGCAGCAGCTTCCTCTATGACTCTAAGGAAGAGATATATGTTCAATCTGCATTTTTCTTTGAGGTTTTGTTTTTAGATGTTTTTATATCATTGTATTCTTCTGATTATATGTCTTGAGATTCCCTGTCACCATAGTAGCTTTTTACAGTCAGGTTCTTTTTTGTGGTTGTTGTTGTTTGGTCATTTTACCAGCCATCTATTGGCTTTGAACTTTATGTTAGGGTTGGAGTTTGCTTATCTGGGCAGGAGGTGGTCACTTTTACAAGCTTCAGGTTTTTTCATCTTGTTGTTTTCACAGCTAGTTCTAGGAGTCTCTAAGTTTTCAGTGCTTCTAAGGTGGTGTGATCTGGGAAGAGGTGTGGTTACTACTCTCCTGATCTGCATTCTGGTCCTTACTCAGGAAAGAGCCTTGTTCCTTGGAAGTGCTAGTGGTCTTCTTTCCTTCCTGGAACTGTTACTAAGAACTAGGGCTCCTTCTCTCTCTCTATTCCAGAAATGTAACCAGGAAATGGGTTTTGGACAATGTAGTTACCAATCAGTGTCTAACCCTGCTCCCAGCTTGCATAGGAATCCTTGGTAATCACTTTCTGACAAATTGTCCAATCTCCTTACCATCTCTGGGTGGTGAGAGCTCCCAGAATTGTTGCTGTTGCTACTGTTGCTGTCATGGTAGCCACCTTCCAGGCCCACAACTGGTGTTACTGCTGTGCTATGCTCCAGGACAGTCCCCACCTCAGTGTCACAGACTTCTTCCAATCTCTGGAATTGGCTTGAGCTAGAAAAATATTTCACCTCAATCTTTATTGGCTATGGTACTCCAGAATTCAATTTGACAAGTTATTTTAAGTTTAAGTTTAAAGTAGAAGAATGTTGGGAGAGTTCAACTGAAACATTCCCTCTAGTCCTCCATCTTGGTTCTTCCTTCAAGAAGAGACATATGAAACCCATGCCTAGTACTTTAAAGAAATAGAGGCTTTTGGAGATATTGCATTATATATGTCAATATTTTTGATGCAATAGTTAGTTTTTCTTTAAGTGTATTCTCTTTTAAAATTCTTTTTTATAAGGGATGGCTCTTTGAGAGGGGTGATAAAAGAGGAATACATACATTGGGAAATGCAGGTGATATAAAAAACAAAATATCAATAATAATGTCTCAAAAAAGAAATTTCAGTGCCTTAAACATAGTATGTTTTCAATAAATGCTTGTTGATTGATTGATGTTTCTTCTTCCCTCCAGCAAAATTCTTCCCTGATGCCACATCATGGCATGAAAATGACCTGATCTCTCCAAGGTTATGCCAGCTGAGATTCAGCTCTGATGTATCCTGGTAACTTGGAAAGGCTTTGAGTGTGGACCTCATAATGGTTGGTGTATTGTTGGAAGGCCAACTTCCTGAAGCATGGAGAAGCTTATCACCAGGTTGGCCAGAGGGTGAAGAATTTGCCATTCACAGCCTCACTGGAAGACTATCTACCAAGTTCTAAAGAGGTTGCCATCTTTACGAAGGGGCAAGAGCTCTCACAATGATGGACTCACATATCCTTGTAGCACTGACACATTTTCCCCTGAGCTGCCTAAAAGCTTCTGTAGACTAGAGAGGAATGCTTGGTAGGGCAGCCATCTTGATGGTCCCATATATCCAAGAGCTATGGTGAGAGGGAAAACTCTGGCACTGACCTTTCCCTTTCATGTATTCTTATTTCTGTGCAACCTGTTCATTATGCAATATTACCTTGCCAGATGACTTTTCTTATAAAATTTCTAAGAGATGGAGAATGCAAGTATCATTTTCCCCATTTTATAGAAGAGAAAACCAATGCACAGAGAGATGAAGTCCTTTAGTTCCTCTGAGATCAGTAGCCTGCAGCTCTTCAGACTCCCCTGTGAGTGGCAGGGGTTTTCTTTGCTTAAATAAAGAAGCTTGTTACCAGAGAGAATGCCTTGGCAAGCAAAAGTATAGCTGTCTTGTTCTTTGAAGGATTGCTGGTATCATTGTTCAAGCTAACACTCTGGAGCCCAAGAGCTCCATGCATCTGACAGCTGCTCAGCTTTGACTGCTTTCTTTAAGACTGCTTGGTGATTTCTCAAGTCTTTATCTCTTGGTAATAGATAGAAATCACCTTTCCAGAGGCTGCTGGGTTGCCTCCACCATGTTGATTTCCTTGGTATTCCTCTATTGCCAAGAGCTCATTTCCAACAGGTTAGAAGCCGCTGGCCTACTTATTCAGCAGTTCCTTGGTGAATTGGAAATAATACTAGATTTGGAATCAAAGATCCTGGCTTCACATTATGGTTTGACCCAGATGGCCACTGAGGTCTCAATTCTCAAATTCTGCTTTTGTGAATCCCAGATTAGCTAATTATAGCTGTGTGACCTGGGATCAAATCACTCCTATCCTTGGGCCATTGGTTTCCTAATCTGTAAAATGAAGGGCTGGACTAAATGATGCCTAAGCTCCTTGCTAACTATCTCCTGTGACTCTATGACTACCTAACAGGTCTGAAATCTTATAAAACTATATCAAGAGCCCACTGCTGGCATTCACCTATCTATTCATTCAGCTAGTTGTAAATTGGATCATTCACTCATCATTATTGCTCAATTGAGATTCTGGTAGCCATTGTTTCTGACCTCCAGGACACTCTTCTTCCTTCCTCAATGAGTTCAGTGTCTGACACACTCTTTCTTTCCTCCACAACTCCTATCCCTTATACTGTGGAACTTCAACATGTACATCGATAGTCCCTCAAACACTCTAACTTCCTAATTCCTCACCTTACTTATTTCCTATATCTTTTTGCAAAGATATACACAGAGATGGTTATGACCATCACCCGTAAGCCTTACACCTTCATGTTCATGAACTCTGAAATCCCAATTATCTGATTACAATCTCTTGTCATTCCACCTCTCACTCTGTCTTGAAACTTCAAGTGTTTTTATCCATCCTCATCATGACCAACAATCCTTCTACCCCTAGGTTTTTTTGCCAACTTATCACCCATCAACTGATTCTACTTTCTTCTCTTTCCCATCTTGATTCCTTGGTGAACTAGTTCATCTCTGTCCTCTTGTCCTGAGTCTCTTGCTCCTTCATCTCATTAAAGATCTTGCCCTATCAAACCTCAGCCTTGGATTATTCCTACCAACCACTCTCATCGCTGCTACTTACATGCTGCTGAACAGAACTGGAGAAAACCATGAAGCCATGCTGACTGGGTCTTCTACAAAATTATATTATATAATCTCAACTGAGCCCTCGCTGAAGCAAGAGAATGTCTTTATGCCTCCTTAACCCATTCACTATGCCATTCACTACAGCAGCTCTTAAAACCTTTTCATCCCTTTTCAAACTTCCTTCCCATATCTCCCTCTCATTCACCCTCTGAGCTGAGAACCTTGCCTCATATTTTTCTGAAATAAATGAGACCATTCACTGAGAGCTTCCTCTTCTTCTATCCTCCTTCCCATCACTCATATTCCTTCTTGTCCTCATTTCACATGGTCCTTCTTTGCCAAGGCATACCCCTTAACATACACAAATGGTCCCATTCCATCCAGTCCTCACCAGCAGATTGCCCCCTCTATTATCCCTCTGCTCTCATTTACCTTCAAGCTCTCCTTGTCTACCAGCTATTTCCCTACTCCCTACAAACATGCCCATATCTCCTCTACCCCCAACAAATTCTCATTTGGTCTGTACATCTCTGGTAGCTATCATCCTATGTCTCTTATCTATTTCATAAGGAAACTCCTTCAGAAGCTGATTTACACTTCTTTTCCTCTTAACCCTCTGTAGTCTGGTTTCTGACCTCATCATTCAATTGGAATTGCTCTTAATTTTCAAATCTACTGGTCTATTTCTCAATCATCATCTTTCTTCACTTCTCTGCCATCATGGACACTGCTGATCACCCTGTTCTTTTTTAATATATATTTTTACTTCTAGATTTTTGTGACATGGTTCTCTTATTCTTCTACCTGTCTGATCACTCCCTGTCAATCTCCTTTGCTGGAACTTCACACAGGTCATGCCTGCTAAATATGGTTATCCCACAGGACCCTGTCCTAGGCCCTTTTCTACCCTTCCTCTTCTGTTGTTGTTGTTCAGTCATTTCAGTTATAACTGACCTTTTGTAATCCCATTTGGGATTTTCTTGGCAAAGGTACTGGAGTGGTTTGCCATTTCCTTCTTTAGTGCATCCATTTTTGTCAGGAAATCAGAGGTTAAGTGACTTGTCCAGGGCTGCTCAGCCAGGAAGTGTCAGAGACTGTATTTGAACTCGGGTCTTCCTGACAACTAGGCCCAGTGTTTTACCAATTGAGCCACCAACTGCCTCCATTCTCCCCCTTTACTATTTCACTTAGTCTTCTCCTCAGTTCCCATGGGTACATTTATCAGCTCTATGCAGATGATTCTCAGAACTATTTGTCTCTCTCCTGACCTCCAGTCTCACATCTCCAACTCCCTATTAGATATCTTAAATTCAATGTCCTGTAGACATCTTAACATCGTGTCCAAAACTGAACTCATTGCCTTTCCTCTCTCTCTCTATATATATATTCCTATATGTAACTATTGTTACATATTCCTATATGTAACCATCATCCTCCTAGTCATTCACAACCTGGATGCCACCTTTCACTCTTCATTCTCAGCTTCCATAACCAATCAGTTGTCAAATCCTTCCATTTCTACCTTCATAACATCTCTGCTTCTCTTTAGATTGTTTTAACAGCCTTCTGGCTGATCTCCCTATCTTAAGTCTCTCTCCACTCCAGTGTATCCTTCACTTAGCTTGCCAAGTGATCTTCCAAAAACACAGGCTTTACTACGTCATGCCTATATTCAATAAATTCCAGTAGTTCCCTATTACCTCCAGGATTCAATAGAAAATCCTCTCTTTGGCTCTGAAAGCTCTTCATAACCTAGCCTTTTCCTACCTTTCCAGTCTTCTTGCACCTTGCTCACCACCACATACTCTTTGAGCCAGTGACACTGGCTTCCTTGCTGTTCCTTACACAAGACTATTCATTTCTCCCCTCTAGGCACTTTTATTGGCTGTCCCTCACACACGTATTTCTCTCTTTCTTGGCTTCCTTCAAGTCCCAGCTAAAATCTTAACTTTCCTGATCCTGCTTAATTCTAGTGCCTTCCCTCTGTTGATTGCCTTGGATTTATCCTGTTTATAGCTTCTTTGTACATAGTCATTTGCATGTTGTTTCCTCTATTAGATTGTGACCTTCTTGAGGGCAGGGACTATCTTTTGCTTTTCTTTGTATTCTCAGTGTTAATTACAGAGCTTGGGCATAGTAGATGCTCCGTAAATGCTTATTGACTGACTGACTTCCTGCATGATAATGTCTACAGTATCTTCCTCATGGGGTCCTTATGAAGATCAAATCAGATAATGTAGATGAACATCTATGTAAATATCATGTTTTATTTAGATAAATTTTGTATCTTCCCCACAGTGTTCTACCTCTGTAAGAACTTAAATTCTTGTAAAGCAGCTAGTTGGCACCATAGTGCACAGATCACTGGACCTGGAGTCAGAAAGACCTGAGCTCAAATCTGGCCTCAGATACTTACTAGCTATGTAACCCCGAGCAAGTCACTTTACCTTGTTTGCCTCAATTTCCTCATCTGTAAAATGAGCTGGAAAAAAATGGCAAATCATTCTGGTATCTTTTCCAAGAAAACCCCACAGACAGTATTGGCATGCTGTGGTCCACAGGGTCACAAAGAGTCAGACATAACTGAACAACTGAACAACAACAACTCTTGACTTCAAGACCAGCACTCTTCTCAGTATACCAGGCACTAGACATTCAGAAAAAAGGAATTCTCACATACAGTTGAGGGCATGGATCAGCAAAGGTTTAATGAAAGATGCAGCATATTTTCTCTGACCTCATATTCTCTATGATTTCCTGCCAAACACTATCACCTTACTGATGCTCAGCTTGCATTTCTTGATAGATGGATTTCCCATGCAGAACACATAATATGCTCTCTCATCCCCATGGTTTTATTCAAGCTGTCCCCTATATCTGCAATACCTTCCTTTAATTCATTTTTTAAAAAAACATATTAAATGCCTTCTATCAACCAGCCATTGTGCTAGGTTTTGGGAGTTGAGACAAAACAGAACATCCCTTCACAAAAGGCTGAGAAGTAATAGTAAAACAGATGGGAGGGAAACCAGGAAGAACCAGATCATAGAAGGCAAAGAAGAAGCCTTGGCTATAGGAAGAGAGGCAGTACCCAAAGTTGCCAAGTGGAGAATGCACTGGGGAACTGAAGAAATGACCATAAGATTTAGCAGATCATTTATGAGATCATTGGTAACCTTGGAAAGAACCATTTCAATCAAACTGTGAGATCAGGAGCTAGACTGCAAGCGCTTGAGATAGTGAGGAAATGGAGTCAGGGAGTTGAGATACTTATGACAATGAAAGAGAGGAGAGTATAAGATGGACACTTGAGGGGTGGCAGAGTCAAAAGGTTTTTTAGGTTGAAGGAGAACTGGGAACAATAGTAAGAAGGGAAGAAAAAATAAAGAACTAAGAAGATATTAGAAGGAATTATGGAATGGGCAAGACCCCAGTTGGAAAGGGAGGAAAGGACAGGGGAGTCAGTCAACAAATGATTGTTAGTGTCATTCCAGAAGATAAAGTCTGGGAATATAAAGACAAAAATGTGGTCTCCTCCCCCAAGGAGCTCATATTCTAATAAGGGAATGCTGGGGGCAGTGTACATAAAAGATCTATGCAATGGGAATAAAAGGTAATCTCAAATGGAAGGCCTTAGAAGAGGGGAGAGGACAGGGGACTGGGAAAGATCTCCTGTAGAGATCTGTAGAAGGTAGAGTTCAAATTGATTCTTGAAGAAGCCAGAAAAATCTAAAGAAGTGAGTGAGAGAGAGAGTATTCCACTCATTGGGGGACAGACAGTGAAAAGGCACAAAGTTGGAAGATAGAGTATCATGTTTAAGAAATAGCAAAATCACAGAGGAAAAGGCTAAGATGTCACCTCCTCCAGGAATCTTTCCCTGATTCCATGAGTTGGAAAGTTTATCCCCTCAGACCACAAATAGCACTTTTTAACCACTAGGTGGTGCTGCTAACCATTAATCAGATCCTATTTAAAGTATCAATGTCTTGGAAATCCCGTGCTTGAACTGGTGCTTAGGACTTTCTCACATTGCTGTGGAAGTCATAGTGAAGTGCCAAAGTTACTATATTCTCATGGATTGGATGACCTTTTGTCAGGTCCTTTATCTATTTCTTTCTGGCTGTCTATGCTGACTTCTCAGTCTCGGAGGTGATGAATCATATCAGAAGTTATGGTTAGTCTGGAATTATACTGTCAGCATTAGCTTTGAGCCCCCATCCCATGAATAAAATTCTACTATTATATTTCACTAAACAAATCCTAAGCATGTGACTTTGGCACAGTGGAACCATTACCCACAGGAATGGGCAGGAATATTTGGATACTATATACAGTCATTCACTCTTTCATAGAAAAAAAAGTAAAAGGAATAATGTAAAACATCAGTGTGTCTGCAGTTCCTCTTAGATGAAAATAATTCCAGATAGTATATAGGCCACTCCAAACCCAAGCATTCTAAGATAAGGCCAAATCTGTTTGCTTAACCCCCTCAAAATCCTTGAAACTCATGCAATCATGTTTTACAAGTTTTATCTCATTATTCAATGAAGTAATATTTGTAAAAACCCTTAACATAGTTCCTGGCACATTGTGTCTTATAAATGCTTTTTCCTTCCCCTTCCTCCTTCTATGAGTGGGCAAAGGTACGTAGACAACACAATCCAATTTCAACCTGGTGTTTAACTCATATCATCGGGTAGCACAAGCCATTAGATGAAGACTCCAGAACTTTGAACCTGTAACCTGGTTGTTCTTCACAACATGGGGCATGAACACACTGGGACCTGGTACAGACTGAAGCTCAGACATTGGCTTTCTATTTGGGGTCCTGTCACTGGTATGGACCTTCAACTGCATCTCATTACAGCTAAGCCGTGGTTTGTGGAGCAAGGGTGTGGGCAAGAATGGTCCAGATATGGAAAGGGATTCTCTTTGCTCTGCTTACTCAATATAGTTTCTCCTCTGTCCCTGACCTTAAAACCTTTAGGTGAAGTTTTTGGTATTTAAGAGGTATGTCGCACCTCTTCTAGTCCTCTAGCTCCCCTCCACTTTTCTGTTTTATGGGCAAGGCTGACCCAAGACACATGGACCCTCTTATACTTTGTTTGTACTTCTATAAAGAACTCACCATGTAATATTGTGTATTATTTTCTCTCTTGCTCTCTTCTCCAAGACATGTGTTCTAGTCCTGCCTCAGACACTGCCTGGTTGTATGATCCTGACCATGACTCTTTCAATCTCAGTTTTCTTATCTTTAAAATGGAGATAGTAATAACATCTGTCTCACAGGGTTGTTGTAGGGCTCAAACGTGTAAAGTGTTTGCAAGCTCTAAAGTGCTATATAAATGTTAACTGTTACTGTTGTTATTATCAACCTGCTATTGGACTGTATGCTGGATGAGGGCAAGAACCTTGTCTTAGTTAAATTGTATCTCCGCTAGGCCTAGCAGAGTTCTCTGAATGCAGCAGATGTTTAACCCATGTTTGTTGAATGCATACTGAAAGCAGGAGAAACTAGGAAGAGCTCACGGAGGAGGGAGGACTCCTGAGGTCCTGGCATTCCTGAGTGATATGACCACCTTGTTGCCTGATGGAGAGGCCCACCTAGCGTCTGTCTTCCTTTTGTCAGATGCCTGGACCCCAGACTCTAATCATGAAACCCTGCCAGAACCTGTTCCCACCCCTCCTTTTGTCCTCCCTTTTGGGGAGTGACATAATTAGATTTTGCTTTGCTGCAATAAGAAAAATTGTTCGAGTGGGGGGGCACCTTCAACAACCAACAAGAAATAATTAGCACACATTGTGTCATTAAACACTAGACTTTAATTAAATCGCATGGAGATAAATACTTCTAACGACTGGAAGCCTGGAGCCCATAGACAGCAGAATACTCAGCATAATGGAGTAATAGACCCTGTAAATAGCGTCAAGTCAGGGATTCTGACTTGATTAAGAATCCGCCTAAATTGGGTTGTCACCTCACAGGCAGCACCCACTACCTGAAAATTGCTCATTATCTTCCCCATTTGATCTCTTGGGAGCTAACAAGCCTTTGGGAAATCGGTCCAGTGATCAAAGGGCCCATTTATTTAGATTTCTCCTCCCTGTCTTTGCTGCAGTAGCCTTCTCCTTCTCCTCTTGTTTTGTTGTTGTTGGGTTGTTTTTAATTTGAGATGAATCATAGCCTGGCAGGCACCAGTGGGGCGGGGAGGCTGGGCTGCAGGTGACCTCGGCATTTTTCTGGATGTCCTTACCTCTTCTAACTCTGGCTGAGCTAAGGAAGAGCCTTGCCTGGTGAAGCAGAGGAGTGCCCAGTTTAGCCTGTATCATAGAGATCAGAGTTGTAGAGCTGGAAGGGACCTAGGAGGCCAATGGATCCAATAGAGTCACTTTCCAGGACAGGAAACTGAGACCCTGAAAAAGGAAGTGACCTGCCCAGGGTCACACAGCTAATAAATATCTGAGATAGGATTTGATCAAATATTTGAGATAGGATTTCTGACTCCAAGAGTGGTGCTCTAGCCATTACACCACCTAGGTGCCTTTGAGAAATGCAAATAAGTTCAGGGTATAGCCTGTGCTTTCAACAAGTGGGCAGTCTAGTCAGGGAGACAACATCCCACTCCCACAAAAGAGCACAGGGTAATAGTATTAAAAGACCCCAAGTCAGCCTTGCAATTACACAGTTAACAATGAATATTTTCTAGTTGCTTAAAAGAGAAAATAGGGAGGCTGATCTTCTTCGCTTTGGCTTGAGCAGCAGGACTAGTCCCCAGTGGATCATGAATTGTGGGGGAGGCTTCTTCACACTCAGTCATTTTTCAGTCTTGTACAACTCTTCCTGATCCCACTTGGGGTTTTCTTAGCAAAGATACTGGAGTGGTTTGCCATTTCCTTCTCCAGTTGATTTTACAGATGAGGAAACTGAGGCAAACAAGGTTAAGCAGCTTGTCCAGAGCCACACAGCTAGTAAGTGTCTGAGGCCAGATTGGTACTCAGAAAGATAAGTCTTCTTGACTCCAGGCCTGGCTCTCTATCTACTGCACTACCTAGCTGTCCCTGGGAGGAGGCTTACTGTTATGAGCAAGGTAGGTTCCACTTGATTCAAATCAGTCACCTCTAATGAATTTAATAAGGAAGCTTTCTGTTCTTATAAGCTCCTTGAAAGCAAGGATTGTCTATTGATTTTTTTTTAAATCCCTAGCATTTAGTACAGTGCCTAGCATATAGAAGTGCTTAATAGATCCTCATGGATTGACTGACTGACCAATGGGACAGAACCCTCTTGATGTACAGCTGATAGATTTGTGGCAAAGCTTGGCCTCTAGAGAAGATATTACCTCACCCCTGAGGAAGGAGCTGAGGAGCAGGCTTGGATCATAGCCAGAAGGCACATGACTGAGAGCCTGGGACCTGTTGTGACTTAAGTCTAGGTGGGGCTTCAGACAAGCTTTCTGAGGACATTATTCTTGACCTGTGACTCTCCCTTCCCTTCTGGCCAGCCATGAGTGACTCACAAAGCATCCATCTGTCCCTGCTTCTGTCATACCTTTTTTCTCCTTTGGAGGACAGAATGGGGAGGCTCCTCAACTCATCCACAGGCAGAGATGGACAAAAGGATACTCTCCTGGTGGGAAGAACAGTGACCATGAGTCTTTTTTCTTTCTTTCTCTCACTAGGAGTTAGGAAGTTCAAGCACCAGCTGTTAATATGACTAGTGGTCTAGTACCCCAACACTCTGGGCTCATATGGCTTAGCTCCAACCTTGGGGACTGTTAAAAAAGTCAAATTTCATTGATTCATTTTGCCACCGATGAAGAATTTTCTCTGAGAATCTCAAAACATAGCTCATGTCAAGGCCTATAGATGTGGATAAACATAATCACAAAACAGTGGCTGATGCTTGCATAACAGGTTTATAAGCACTTTGCAAACATTATCTCGTTTAAAAGCATCCCCAATTTCTATGCAAGCATTCAAGGCAACAATTCATCTCTGGTACAGGACAATTTTTATTTCACCTCATAGAAAGTATATAACAATATAAAGGCACAAAATAGCTCAGAAACATTTGATACAATTCTTCTCCACTTTGTGTTCCACCTTTGAATCCCATATTCACTCCCAGTGACCCATATAGACCTTTAGCTTTATGATACAACTTTCAGGGTAAACTTGCTCCAGAAACTCAGATCCTAGGAATTATCCTGAGACCGTGTGGATAAGGGACTCTATCATTGCCTGTCACTGGCACTTCTTGGGCCAGGTGAAGTGATCTCATGTGTCACTCCAATGTACCTTTGCTCCAAGGCTGTCATTAATAAGTTGTACAGCTGAACATAATTTTCCTTTCCCCCATGTCCCCAGGTCTCTGATTTGTGCTCAACACTATCTCTGGATGTCTCTGGACAAAAGGGACAACTCTACACATAACTCCCCCTTTTCCCCTGGGGCCAGACACAGAGAGTCAGCTCCAACCTTCGACAATCTAAGCCAATCAATTCATTTCCAATTGCTGAGACTTTAAGAGATGTCCTCAGACTTCTCTTAGGTATGGGTAACCAATGGGTAACCAATGGGTACATCCATACCCTTCATAGGAAAATACAAAATCCCAGCAAAGATTCACCTCTACATAAATTCATTAACTTGAGCAGGTTCCTTTGATCAATGCTCCTACACTAATTCACTGCCATCTTCTTTCCAGGCATAATTGTGTCTTCTATTTTTAAGATTACTACTACGGATTCTATTTTCATTATCTAGGAGTCATTTATGATAGATCTGCATGTTTTACTGAGATAGGAATTTCCCCTAATAGTCTGTGTGCTTGATAGTTGTCATTAAATATCACTTTCTCTTGAGAAAAATGATGTCTTTATTTTGTGGAGTTCATCTTCCAGGTACTCTAATGTCCAGTGCCTAGATCCTGAGAGTCCTGGCTCTCAATACATTTAGGATACAAGCAAGCTTCATAAGAATATTTCCATCAAAGGTCTCCATCCCCCCCCCCCAATAGAACAAGTCTAACAGCAATGAAAAAAAAAAACAATGAATTAAGAGGGTGAATACCTATGCCGGGGACTTCAAATCAAGACTGGGTAGATCATCTCCAAGATCTCTTCTAACCTTGCCATTATATGTTCTAGGTTTCTTCTTGCCTTCTAAGTCTGTCATTTTGTTTTTCTTTAACTTGACAAGGGATTTTTTATCAATATAGGGCAGGTCTTGAGCCCAGGTCATCTTGGCTTCATCCAAGGTCAGCTCTCCATCTATGCCATGATGCTTTCTCTATAATTTTTATAATCCATTCTATGATTCTCTATAATCCTAAGATCAATAGGATTATATTATTATAGAGGTAGAACTGGAAAGAACCTTAGAGGCCATTGAGTCTAACTCTCTCATTTCCAGATGAGGAAACTGAAACACAGAGAAAATAAGTGAACTATTCAGGGTCATGAAATCGGTAAGTATATGAGGCAGGATTTGACACCAGTTCTTCTTGACTCTAATGCCAGGGCATTATTCATTATGCCATACTGCCTTTCATTTTGTGTATGAGTATAACTAGGGGTATACTGTAGCCAGCTTGAACCCTTTCTCCAAAGCCAATTTTTAATTTTTTTTAGTGTGAGCACAAAAAAAAAAATCAGGGCTTGGTTTATTGTTTTCTTGATTGTCTGACTTAAGAAAATGATGTAGAAAATGTCAACAATGGAGACTAAGCTTAAAAGTACATACATTGTTTGAAGAGCTTTTACCAGCATACCACTGAATATTACTAGCAGCAAATGTAACAGGTGCTGGAAGGAGGAAGAGGCCACTATGGACTATTACAATCACAGAGCATTTCCTAGAGAAAATAGGACTCGTGTTAAATTTTCAGTGAGTATTTACATTTCAGAAATTGGCAAACACTACAAATCAGGGCTTGATTTATTGTTTTGTTGATTGGCTAGACTTAAGAAAGTGATGGAGAAAATGTTAATGGAGATTAAACGTAAAAGTGTGCTGTCCAGTTTTCTTCCAGAAAGTCAGTTGTTATACATTTATGAGCATACTTCTACATCTGTAGGATAAATTTGGGGTAATTGATAGAAAGAAGGGACTAGCCTTAAGAGCACCGAGAAAAGTCTTCTTGCAGAAGGTGAGGTCTTAACTGGGGCTTAAAGGAAGTTAGGGAAGCCAGGAAATGTAGATGCAGTGGAAGAGAGCTCTAAGCATGGGGGATGGCTACTGAAAGTGCCTCCGTGAGTCAGGAGATAGAATGCTTCCATTGAAGAGTACATGGAGGAGAATAAAGAGTAAGAACACTGGAAAAATGAAAAGGGCCAAGTTGTGAAGGGTTTCAAATGCCAAATAGAATAGAGAATTTTATATTTGTTCTTGGAGGTGATAGGAAGCCATTGGAATTTATTGAGTAGGGGGCTAGAGCACTGGGCTTGTAGTCCACAGACCTGGTCTGAATTTCAACTTTACTGTGGACCATCTGTTTGACCTTTGTTGAGTCATATCTTACAGATTGAGGAGACTGAACTAGCCTGTGAGCACCCTTTCAGCCCTAAATCTATGTTCCTGGTTCCATCAGTTTTTGCTTTGCTGGTGTAGTCTTTGAGAATGCAGGGTCACCTCCATGCCAGGATGAGGTATCAGAGCAGTAGTTTGTGGAGGGGATGATCTGGAATTGTAAATCTTGGGATACCACAGTCTCTGAGGAATAAAAATTGTGAGTAACCCAAAGGGCAATGGAGAGACTCATGGTGGGCACCTTTCCAATAATGGCCTACTTTCAAAAAGTGGTATAAGGGAGATTGCTGAGAAAATATATGGTTTGAAAATTGGACAGTTTGGTCATGAGGCATGAACACAGGATAACAAACAGGCGATCCACATGCTCTCTTGGTATCCTTGAAATATATAAAGACCCAGAGCAGAGGTTTTCAACTTTTTTTGGGGTGATGAGCCCCTTTGGTAGTTTGGTAAAGCCTCTGAACTCCTCAGAAGCATGTTTTTAAATGTGTAAAAAAAATTAGAGGATTGCAAAGGAAACCAATTGTATTGAAATACCCTTATTGAAATAGTTTTTTTTAAAAACTCACAGACCCCAGATTAAGAACCCTTGACCTAGAGAATGGCCTCTAGCATGTTGAGAAGATCCTCTGTGGAGTAACTAAAGAAGTCATGTGCAGACTCTGGAAAGGTAAGTACCAGGAAAAATGTGTGGTCTTTGAAGTGGGTGAGAATTCTCTAAGGTGGAAGCAAAAAGAGAGGAGTGTCCTCAGATGTGGAGGACTTCTGGTTTAAAGGTATGGAGGGAGGAGATAGAACATTGCTAGTGGGGAAGAGTTAGCACACCAGTCTGATGAAAATGGAGAGAATCATAGATTGAGACATTGGAAGGGACCTTGGAGGTCAACAAATCCAACGCTCATTTATAGAGGAGGAAACAGGTCTAGAAGAGTGAAATGACTTGCTCATCAGCACACCATCCTGCTGAAGGCAGGATTCAAACCGAGGACTTTTCAATTTCAAGTAGAACACTCCAATCACTCTATGCTTTGCTATTTCCTTCTCCAGCTCATTTTATGGATAAGGAAATGGAGGCAAAGGTTAAATGACTTGCCCAGGGTCATACAGCTTGTAAGTGTCTGAGACTGGATTTGAACTCAGGAAGATGAGTCTTCCTGACTCCAGGCTTGGCACTCTAGCCATTGCACTGCCTATCTGGCCCATGAAGGAACATAATAAGATACAATTCTGAAAGGTAGCTGGGACAAAAATTATGGAAGACTTCAAGGGCCAGGCTGAGAATTTTGTGTTTTGTCCTAGAAACAATGGTAGGCAACTAGGTGGTACAGGGAAAATAGTGCACTGAGTTCAAATGTGGTCTCAGACACTTTACTAGCTGTATGACCCTGGGCAAGCCAACCTCCATCTGCCTCAGTTTCTTCATCTATAAAATGGGGGTAATTATAGCACCCACCTCCCTGGGTGGTTTTGAGAACCAAATGAGGTAATATTTGTAAAGCACTTTGCAAACCTCAAAATGCTATAGAAATGCTAGGCATTGTTATCAATATGGAATTTCTGAAGAATTTTTTTTTAATGTCAGCACCATGGAGAGCCTATGTTAATCATGCAAATATTGAGACCATGGCAGCCAAAATGTAATAGCAAAAACATTATCAAAGCTATGGAATGCTTATGCTTCTAAAATCAAGGTGAGACACCAAAAATATCGTATGGTACATGCACAGCTGTGTGGGGAGCTCCCAGTTCAGAGTCTGATCTGGGTGGAGGCTTCACTGAGCCAAGGCAATAATCTTTGTATGAAATCTGATTCTTTTTCTAGGGACCAACTCAGCAACTGGGTCTTGCCCATTAGGTGTCATCAAATGATTAAGCACTTGGGGGTTACATAACATTTAAGGATAAAGAGAAGGATTCCATTGGCCAGGTTTCAGGCTGATGTTGCTGTATGTATGAAACCAAGGAAGGTCTTTTTGTTTAACTTGACTTTACAATAATATACTCTTCTGTAAGTTCTCTGTCTGTTGGAGCTTGGTAGAGATGGCAGCATGGTCAGACATTTGTTTTTAGGAATATCAAACTATTGATGTATTAATGAATGTGGAGGATGGATTGTTGGGGCAGGGAGAGTGACTGGGAACTTTGAGACCTGTTAGGAAGCTGTTGAAGTAGTGTAGGTAAGAGGGGATAAGAGGCTTGATTGGGTGGTAACCATGGGAATAGAAAGGAAGGGATGGATCTAAGACAGACAATGAAGGAAACTTCACAAGGATTTGTCGACTGCCTGGGAAGGGAGGAAAAGAGAAAGAAGTCAAAGTTGCTTGGAGGGTTTTCAGCCAAAGAGACTAGGAGAGTGATGGTACCATTGATTCACAGAGACAAGAAAGTGAAGAGGATCCTCAGAGGTTTGCTTTGAGATTTCCAAGTTCAAGAGTAGGTCAGCACCAGTCCATGATGTCATCTGACTCGGGGCGCTAGCCCACCCTGGTTCCTTTGCATAGAGACAACACTCGATTTTCTGCCACTGGATTATCTGCTTTACTTGGTTCCTAATTTATTGGCAATTAACACTCATAATTGCTCTGCTTAATTACTTGTTTATTGGGGAGAAGGCTGGTGTAGGTTGACAGAAGGAGGTGTCAACAGAGCAAGTAATTAAATGGAGCAGACAATGGAGAGGTCTAGCTATGTGTCTGTGTTACATCACCTGTTGCAGAAAGAGGTTTGGATTTGGCATCAGGAGCCCAGGGTTCAATTCCTGACTCTACTAAGAGCCAGAAGCATTCATCTGGGAAAGTCACCTAACAATAATAACCATAACTGAGTTTATATGGCCCTTGTGCTTACCTCATAGTAACTCTTTGAGTTAGTGCAAACATGTCTGTTCCTATTTCACAGATGCAGAAACTGAGGCTCAGAAAGATTAATGACTTACTTGTTCCTGGTCACACAGCTTAAAAAGTGAATGACATGGGATTCAAACCCAGGTCCCTGAAGACCAAATGCTATACAGCCTCCTTACCCAAGGAAGTGTTTCAGTTTTCACATCTATAAAATAAGGGGGTTGGATTTCCAGCTCCGACATTCTGTGTTCTAAGACCTCTTTATGTTCTAAAAGCACTATCTATTTTTTAATGTTCTGTTTCCTAAAATCACTCCCAGCTCTGACATTCTCTGTTCTAAAGGGCCCTCATAGCTCTGACATTCCATGTTCTAAAGGTCCTCACAGCTCTGACATTCTTTGTCTATGGAATTCCTTACACCTGAGCATTTGAAGGCAAGTGCACTGAGGTAATGAGGCTAAAATCAAGGGCTTGCCTACTTTAGGGACCATTAGTTGCACTCTTTTCTGTCCCTTGATTTCATATCTTACCCTTACAGATGATGTGTTTTGCTAAAGTTTGGTGGCATAGTGACTACAAGCTATACTTGGAGTCAGAAAGATATGTGAATAAATTCTGGGTCAGACACTCACTAGCTGTATTACTCTAGGACAGTTAATTCACCTCTGTGTGCCTTAATTTTCCTCATCTGTAAAGTAGGAGAATTGGACTTCATGACCTCTAAGTCCCTTCCAGTCGCAAATCTCTGATCCCATGATTGTGTCTTTAGTGATAAAAGAGATCAAGTAGAAGATTAAGGAAACCTTATTGAAAATGCAGCCTTGTTATTGGGGCATGGAATGGGAAAAAACCCACATTTGTAGTGTTTTAGGGCTAACGTGCTTTCAACACCCTTTTCAAGTAGGTAGTGTGGACCTTATTATACAAATATTACAGATGAGAAAACTGAGGTTCTGAGAAGTTCCTAGAAGTTAAAGAGATTCTTACAACTTCTCAGAACCTCAGAAAGCTGGAGTTCAATGATTGGTCTAAGGTCACACAGGCAGAAAGCAGTAGAACTGAGACTCAGATCTAGTTCAGAGGATTTAAGGATGGAAAAAAACAACCTGGAGATCATCTAGCTGAACCCTACCATTCTACAAATGAGGAAACTGAGATCCAAAGTCTTTCCCAACATCACATAGGTAGTATCGGAGCTAGGATTTGGATCCCTAGTCCTGTGGCTCCAAAACCCAGTGATCTCCCCATGACACCCCTCTGATTCTGAGGAAGGGTCCAGATTAACCATCCTTCATTCTCCAGACTTTGACACCAGGCCTTCATGGGTGCACCTCCTCTTACCCTTCCTCTTTTTCAGCTCCCTTTTAAGTCTTGTCTTCCCCAATTAGAATGTAAGCTCCTTGAGGACAGGGGTTGGCTTTCTTTTTGCTAGTATTTATATCCCCTGCACTCAGCATGAGCCTGGCATATAGTGAATACTCAACAAATGTTTGTTGACCGATTGATTCCAGGTCCAATGTACTTTCCCCATTATATTACACTGCCTCACATCCCACCAAGGGTGGGTCAGGAGAGACATCTTTGTCCATGAAAAGCAGATATTTTGATTTGTGGAGAAATTTGAATTCGTCAGAAAATGTGTGATTGGAGGGAAAGAGCCCTAGCTCTGGAGTCAGAAGCCCTGGGTTCAAACTCTGCTTCTAATGCTTGCTACCAGTGAGACCTTGGGAAAACTGTGGGCCTCAGTTTCCTCCTCTGCAAGATGAGGGTGTTGGACTTCTAAGATGCCTTCCAAATTTAAGTTATAATCCCATGAGATGGAAAGCTGGACCCAGACCCAGATGCTTTGAACTGCCCATCTCTGACTGTTGGTGTAAAGGGAGGAGATCCAGCCCCAGCACAGGAGGTGCCTAAAGGAAATAACCAAGAAACCAGACAGACCCTCAGTGTCTCCTCCACCAGTTGCACCCCCAAAGCTAGTTCTAAAAGCTCACTCCAAGTCCCTATCTGCCCATGTCAGGGTACAGCAGCTGCTGCAGAAATGCACTCCTACTTGTGCAGAAGAAAAACTCTCCCCTCCAAGGCCTGGATTTCAAAGACAAAAGAAAAGGGGTGAGGCTGGTTCATCTTGAAATGAGGAGAGGGGAGAAGGAAAGTCAGCCTGGGAAGAAGGGCCTATTGTGATGCCAGAAGGAGAGTAAAGCAGAGAAGACAACCCCAGAGTCAAGTCAATAATTTACATGGCCTGTGAAATATTTATCTCTTTGACTGTTTTAAGATAGAGAGCTCTATCTTGAAGGGGGAAAATATATGTATATATTTATATATACACATATATATGTACTCATACTCACTATATGTACATATAACATATTTTATATATATATATATAGTTACACACTCATAGAAATTAGCTAATGAAAGGGAGAGAAGAGGGAGAGAGAATATGAAAAGCTACAATCGATATTCAGAATTTTTTTTAATATGGGCAATCCTGCCGTTAGGTACTATGACATCAGATAAAGGCGAGGCACTAATTGAAGGAAGGAGCAGGAACAGGGAAGCCTTCATCAAGTGGAGGGGGCTTCACTGGGCCTCGGTGAATGGATAGCATATTAGCAGCTTGCTTGTCAGCTGTACTACAAAGGCAATTGGATTGGGACTTTGATGACCTAAATGCAAAGCCCAACTCTCCCTCCCTACACCCCTCCATGGCCCCTCTCCTCCTTTTCAGCTGATAACCTCACCTCCTTCTTTACTGAGAAAATTGTGATCATCCATCATGAGGAGCCTCATCCACCCCGCATCTCAAAAAACCTCTTTATCTTCACCCTGGCTTTTCTCCTTTGCTCTGGTATCTGACAAAGAGGTGGACCTTCTCCTTGCCAAGGCAAATTGCTCCATTTATGTCCCCAAACCCATCTTCTCTTGGCTTCTCCTGGAACTTGCCCAACCAATCATTCTGTTTCTATGTCTCTCTTTGTCTCCCTGTCTATTTTTCTGTTTATGCCTTGTTCTTTCTCTTTCTCTCTGTCTCTTTGTCTCTGTCATCTCTCTCTCTGTCTCTCTCTCTGTCTGTCTGTCTCTCTCTCTCTGTCTGTCTGTCTGTCTCTCTCTCTTTCATTATCTCTCAATCTCCAACTACTGGCTCCTCTCCTCTGTGTCTACAAATATATTCAGATCTTCCTCATCCTTTAAAAATCAATGCTGCCATCTCTAACTAACCCCATCACCAACATCACTCCGATAGTCAATCAGCTACCAAGTCCTGTCCATGCCTTAAATCAATTCCCTTCTCTTCAATACCCTGGTTCAGTTTCATCATCTCTCATCTGGATTATTTCAACAGCTTCCAAAATGGCCTTCTTGCTTCCTGTCTCTTCTCTCTCCAAACTCATCCTCCACATAGCTTCCAAAATAATTGTTCTATGTCACACACCTAACCACATCACAAGCCTAGACAAAAACTTTCCAAGGCTCCCTCTTGCCATTAGAGAGACTGAGACTCAAAGCCTTTCATAACCCAAAGGTGATAGGTCTGTTTAATCTGCCCGAGTCTGATCACCTCTGGGCTATGGGTTCACCTCTGGGTGTCACATTTTAGGAAGGACATTGATAAATAGGACAGTATCCAGAGATGGGCAGCTAGGAGGGTGGAAGAACATCTGACCCCATTGTTCCAGACCCTTTGAGAGTATTGCATGTTGTACTAGAAAATGCCGTGGGATAGTGCAAAGGCATAGAAGGCCAGAGGAAGAAGCACCATGTGGAAAGAAAAACACTGGGTCTAAAAAGCAAAGCCCTGGGTTCAAGTCCTGACTTTGCCTCTAGATCATTGTGGGACCTTGGGCTAGTCCTTTCACCTCATCTAAACTTGAGTTTCCTCTTCTGTCAAATGAGTGGATTGATTCAGATCAGGGGTTCTTAATTTGGGGTCAATGAACTTGAATTAAAAAAACATTTTGATAACTATATGTCAATATAGTTGGTTTTCTTTGAAATTCTATTTTAAAATATTCTGAAAAGCAGTCCATAGGTTTTGCCAGATTGCCATCCAAAAGGGCTAAGAACCCCTGGTCTAGATTGTCTGAAAGACCTTTCTTATTTTAAAATTCTGTGAATCTGTGAGACACTATAAAGAAGTTCTAATTCCAATGGGGCCAGGTAGCCTCATATTCAGGTTAACCCTGAAGATCCTCTCCCGCCCTGGGACATGTGATGGGCACACTGCCCAGCCTTTTGTGAGTTCTGCTCCCAACCAGACCACATCTAGCAATCTGAGAAGCGTGACAAGGGACACCCTGCAGTCTTTACTCCATAATATTGGACATTCGTGCCTTCTGGCCAAGTGACCCTGGCACTTCTGATCCAACCTGGCCTTGGGACACAGCCTCTGCCTAACCCTGAAAATGTTGTTACCATCTTCTACCTCCATGCTCACATTCTATGCCCATTCTCCAGGATCCTAAGCCAGAAAAGAGAATGAAATCAGTCACCCAGACTTCAGTCCCTTCCTTTCAGCACCATTTGCTAGGTTTTTTGTGATTCGTCACTGCTGGGTGTGTGAGTGAGACAATGTTTTTGTGGCTGTGGGACAGAGACCTTCCTTCTCTGATTCTCAGTTTTCCCATCTGTAAAGTGGTAATCAAGATACATCGGTTCTCTGTTATGAGAAATTTGCTTTGTCAACCCCAAGGTGGCATTGAGAATTAGGCTGTTTTATCAATCATTATCCCCAACTAGACTAACTGTTAAGCTTTCTGAAGGGATGGGCAGGATCTCGTTCATCTCCATCTTCTTCAAACTTCAAATAAGGAAGTCCTTTCACAGGAGACTGTGGGCTTAAGACCTACTAAGTGCTCAGCACCCTGGAGGGGCTTACACTCAGTAGGTACTTAGTAGTAGATGGGAGCTTATAAATCATAGATTTAATTCTATTTTTAAAAATCATAATGCACCTGCTATGTACAACACATTGTGCCTAGGCACTGGCAGATAAAGACAAAGACAAAAAAAAAGATTGTCATTTCATTGGGGGATTTGTGTATAGTAGTACAGTGTTCAGTAGATGGGAGTTTACACATAATCATTACGCATAATCATATGCCAGATATTATGCTAAGCTGGGGAAATGGAATCAAAGATTAGACTGGAGGGGCTTGCACACTGTAAGTACTCAATAGATGGGGGCTCGCATATCTAACAGATAAGAGCACATTAAGGGCCTACTATGTGCTATGTGCTATCCTGATCCCTGGAGACACAAAGTCAAAAATAAGATAGTCCTGCCCTCAAGGAGCTTGCATGCTCTCACATAGTAGGTACTCAGCAGAAGAGTCAGGGTGGGGTGCTTAGAAGCCATGGATGGGGGTGGGGAGTGGGGGTGGAGATCAGACTTTTCCCATTGATCTAAGGCCCTTTGGAACACAAGTTTATTCCCCTATCCATTCCTTTAGGGTCCTGCGGGGTGAATTATAGCGTGATTCTCACTGCTGAAGCCCTATCTCTGAAAAGGCTTTTTATAGCCCTCTCCATGACTAGGGAGAAAATAGTAATTACACTTTTAATGCCCTGAGAAGTCAGGGAAAGGTTCACTTCCATTCTCATATATCAGAACACCTGGTGCCTGTTATAAAAGATATCACAGGAAGGAACATGTTTGTGCATGCTTGTTTTAACATGTGAGTGTTACATGTGTATGGAGAAACAGGAGTGCATGTGTGTGTGTGTGTGTGTGTAAATTAAGGGTAGGACTGATCTTGTAAAGTCAGAAAAGTTAACCCCCTCCCCCAGCATCCTCCTAGCTCCAGTTTCAGAAATCCTCCCTCCACCCCCATGTCTACCAATCCCTAATGCATGTATCTCCTTGTGTCTCATTCCCACAAGGCCTTGCTCTCTGGGAGCAGCCAGTGTTAGTGAGAATACCAGAAACCAATCCCCCAGGTGTTAGCTGATAAGATTTTAATATGGGACTGAATTCTGAAAAGCCTTCAAATTCCAGTAGAAAGAGAGACAGCAGGATATAACGGAAGATGTGCAGGAACTGGAGGTAATGGACATGGGCTGGAATTTCGGCTCTGACGCTGACAGGCTGTGTGACCTTGGACAAATCAGAGCTTTGGCTTCCTCATTTGTAAAATGGGGGACATGGGGTGTCAGGAACATGCTCTGGAAACCTTCCAAAGCATGACGGAAGTGGGAGTTCATATTGTTTTCTAATGGCGTAATCTGAGGCACTGTGATTTTCAGTAGGGGAGATAATTTGGAATATTTAGTCAACGGCGTGATATGGCAGTCAACAAAAAAAGCTGCTAGAGTCTCGGGGTGCAATAATAGAAGAATAGCTTACAGGAATAAGGAGGCAAATGTTGCAAAGAACATAGCCAAGACTCATACAGAAGGGGCTCGGCACACTGAAGTGAGAGGAGATTAGTGGAAGTTCTCCCCTTCATCCCTTTTCCCACTCTGGTTTGGGGGCTATTTTCCTAGGATCTTAAAGCAGCAGACATGGAGCTGGGAGGGAAGCTCTCAGAACCCATCTCGTCTAAACCTCTTATTTTGTGGATGAGGAAATTAACACTCAACAGAAGTTGTGAGCTGCCCAGGGTTCCACAGCTAGTGTCGGGGGTGGCATTTGAAGGGGCCCAAGTCTTTCAGACCCCAGGTCCAGCACTCTACATGTAGATGCTGCCGTGACTTCTGTGCCCTGTTGGGATGAATGTCAATGTGGTAACCATTGCCAAGGCCCTATCTCTCATAAGGCTTTTTACAGACCTCTTTGCAACTGACCCCTGACTCCCAGATCAGGGCTCATTCCCCCGCACTGTGCAGCATCTTTCTAACCCAGAAGACAGAGACAAGGAGATAGAGAGATAAAAGGCCATCAGACTCCGGAAGGAAGGCACAGCTGGGATGAAGAGTCATGGTGACTGTGAGGATATCTGCAGAGAATGGGACCAACAGAGATTAGGTTTTTGGGAACTGAAGGTACAGCCCCGAGGCAACCTTCCCTCTCTTGGTCTTTCTGGGGATTGGGAGTTCCATACTCATCTCTGAGGTTTCATATTCAAGAGACCTTTGAAGTTAAGCCTTCATTTATTATTTCTTACTTTCTCCTAGGATGTCTAGATCTGTTGAATAGGCTGCTCCTTACGGGGAGGGCAGGGGCTGCACCTTGGCCTTCTCTCCATCATTGAAGTCCCAAAGTCATAGGAAGATCCTTTTCAATCAATCAATCCTGCAGGTATAAGCACCTACTATGTTCCATGCACTGTGTGCTGGGACTAAGAAAACCAAACTGAAATAAGAATGAGTCCTTGTCAGGATCATAGATTTAGAGTTGGGCAGGGCTGTTGAGATCATCTGTTTCCACCCAAAGAATCATAGAATGTTGGAGCAGAAAGGAATCTCATAAATTAATTTATTAGTCAAAAAGTATTTAGTAGGCACTGTGTTCAGCCCTGGGAATACAAGTACAAATAAAGAAACAACCCCTGTTGGCAAGGAGTTTGTGTTCTAAAGGGAGAGACAACAAATTGCATACTGCATAAATAAAAAGTGAGTAAATATCAACATAAACAAACCCTTAATACAATCAATGAACAAGTATTTATTAAGCACCTACTAAGTGCTAGACACTGTGCTAGGCTCTGGGTGTACTAAGATGAAAAAAAGACAGTCTCTGCCCCTCAAGGAGTTTATACCTGACTTATTTCACAGGTGAAGAAACAATAGGGTTAAGTGACTTGCCATGGGTCACATAGCTAGTAAATGTCTGAGGCTGAATTTGAACTCAGGTGATCCTGATCCGACTAGGGGATACAACATTTTTACAGAAAAACAAATATACCATACTGTGGGGATGGCTAGGTGGTTTAGTGGATAGAACACCAGCCCTGGAATCAGGAGGATTTGAGTTCAAATCCAGCCTCAGACATGTACTGTCTGTGTGACCCTGCGCAAGTCACTTAGCCCTGTTTGCCTCAGTTTCTTCATCTGTAAAATGAGCTGGAGAAAGAAATGGCAAACCACTCCAGTACCTCTGCCAAGAAAACCCTAAATAAGGTCAAGAAGCATTGGGCATGACTGAAAATGACCAAGCAATATAGCGGCAATCTCTAGAAGGGGATGGCACTGGGGTGGATCCTTGACATTTTTTGAGATGAATTAAACTGAATTGACTGGACCCCTCCATGGCATTGGCTTGGCCTTAAGCAATATTCCCAGCTCACACTGTCCCAAGGTGTACTCCCTCCATGTCATCCCCCACCCTGCCCCATTACAAAATCCAAAAATCACAGCTCTGAACTAGCATCCCAACTACAGTATTGGGAGAGGCCCTGGACCCCACCTAGTTCAACCTCCTGGTTTTGCATAAATGAGAAAACTCTACACAGACAACAAATGGAAGAGCCCCTGAAACCAAGTGTGCATTTCTGACACGCTGAGACTTTCAGCCAGGAGATGGGGGGTGTAGAAGGGGCTCCTTTTTGTCACTCAGGTACCTTGGAAAACCTTTTCCCCAAGGCTATCAGTTTGAGGGGGACTGGGGGGAAGATGGGGAAGAGTACTAGAAAGTCACGGAAAGAAGGGGAGAGCTGCAGGGTACTTAGGGAGAGGCAGCCCAGGATGATGCAGGCAGAGCAGACATTGCCCATCCGCCTCATGTCCCAAAGGGTGCTTGGAGACAGAAGACATCAGTTCTTCTCACCCTGCAGAAACTCGTGTTCCTCTAGAAAACATCCATTCGATATAGTTTGGTCAGTCCCATTGACAAGACGAATGATGAGAACTAGAGATGTAATGATTCTGGTTCATCCACCTAGAGCTGGAGGTGGTCCAGAGGCCCTCTGGTGCAATTCCTACCTTCTACAGTTGGAGAAAAAGAAACCCACTGAGGCTGAGTGACTTCCCCATGGTCACCTAAAGGAGGCAAGATTTGAACTCTGGTTCAGGCCCAGGGTTGGCCACTGACTGGGCATCTGGACTTAAGTCACTTCCCTTCTCTGTGCCTCCATTTCCTCATCTGCAATATGAGAGGCTTGGAATATTTTAGCTTTAATATTCTTGTTGTTGTTGTTCAGACTTTTCAGTCATGTCTGACTCTCTGGGACCCTTTTTTGGGGGGGTTTTCTTGGCAAAGATACTGGAGTGGTTTGTCATTTCCTTCTCTAGCTCATTTTAGAAATGAGGAAATTGAGGCCAACAGAGTTAAGGGACTTGCCCAGGGTCACACATCTAATAAGTATCTGAGGCCAGATTTGAACTCAGGTCTTCCTGACTCCAGGCCCAGTGTTCTATCCATTGACCCACCTACATCTTCATGAGTTCAAATCTGGCCTCAGATACTTACTAGTGGTGTGACCCTGGGCAAGTCACTTCACCCTGTTGGCCTCAGTTTCCTCATCTGCAAAATGACCTGGAAAAGGAAATAGTAAACCATTCCAATTTCTTTGCCAAGAAAACCCCAAATGGGGTCACAGAGTTGGACATGACTAAAAAAGACATTCTCACAGAAACATAGTTTTCAAGATGGAAGGGAACTTAGAAGTCATTCATTTTACAGATGAAGAAACTGAGGCACAATGAGGTTGAATAACTTGCCCGAGGTAGCATTGGTAGTGAGTGCCATAGGCTGGATTCAAACCCAGGTCCTCTGACTCCAAATCTTGTGTTCTTTCTAACTTACCACGCTTTTCTTCTTCCTGGTTTCTATCATTGGTGTGAATTTGGACAGAAGTGAATCCTGCACATATAGAGGTTGCTTTTGACCCTGCTGTCAGTGGGAAGCGTGCCCTGAGCACAGGTTTCCAGCAGGGCTGAGGGGCTGCCTCTAGGTGCCTACATGCTCTCACCCCTTGTGACTTATAGCAGTCATCTGCCAAACAGCTGGGCAGGGTGAAGGGGTGAAGCTGGTTACTGGGGAGCAGAAATTTTTCCTCTGTGTGAAACTAAGTGGCCCATATGGGATCAAACCCAGAGACTCTGTCTCATTAGCACCAAGTCAGAGCCCCCTGAGCTTGCTAGCTGTCTGTACTGAGGAATGCTCAGATGGAAGGCCCCTCTCTACCTACAGCTGGCCTCATTATCTGTCTGCTGTTGACCAGAGGTCTGAGGCATGGTCCAGATGCCCAGATAAACTTGCAACAGAAATAACTTCTAAATGGATGGGTAGAATAGAGAGAGTGCTGCATTTGGAATCAGAAGACCTGGGTTCAAATGCTAACTCAACTGGCTACTATATGACCTTGGGAAAATTATTTCCTCTATGGATCTCAATTTCACTACCTGACCACTTCTCTCACTCCCCTCCCCCACCCCCGCAATCCATTTTGTTATGTCCTCTGTACTACAGACAAAGTGGGCTATTGAGTGTTCCTTAAACATTGCTCACCTTTCCCTGACTGTTTTTTGGACACTGTCTCTCAAGATCTGGAATGCCCAGTATATTGGAGATAGCACTGGATACAGAGTCAAAGGATCTGGGTTCAAAACCAGATGCTATCACTTATCTTTGAGACCTCAGGCAAGTCACAGCCTCTTTAGGACTCAATTTTCTTCCTTATTTTTCTTTCTTCCTTTTCTTTCTTTCTCTCTCTTTTTCTTTCTTTCTTTCTCTTTTCTGTCTTTATTCCTTTTCTCCCTCCCTTCCCTCTCCCTTTCTTTCTTTCCTTCCTTCTCTCCTTTCTCTCTTTCCTCTCTCTTTTTCTCTCTCTTCCATCCTTTCCCTAAGCTCTGAGACAGCTCTAAGGCCTGAAGAGTCTAGTAACTCTTCCCTATTAGTAGGAGAAGGGCTGAAGGTGGGGACCCCTGGGTATCTCCTGTACTAAGTATTAGGTCTTCCTTTTACCTATCTGAGTTAAGGGAAACACAAGGCCAGGAGAGCTGTATCTAGGAGAGGTTCTTCTGATGTTCCTCACAGAAGGCACTGGAGCCTATGCCCCAGAGAGGAATATGGTGGGGTTACACCATTTCCCAGGGGGAAAGTAGTGACCAGAGTCTCCGATTCAGATCCTGGAAGTGAGCCCAGTCCCGTGTGAAGATGGTTAGTCTGCACAAACCTCTCAGAACTGCCCTATGGGCAGCAGAGCAGGGAAGGGTGCTAAATACTTCACAGCCCCTCTGAGCCTCAGTTCCTCTAACTGTGAAATGGAGAAGAGATGATTATTCACTTGACTATAGCAATTGAAAGCTTATGAGTAATAATAGCACCCATTTCTATAGTATTTTAAAGTTTCCAAAGCATTTTTTCTACAATTCTGTTGGAGGAAGCAAGTAGGGAAACTGAGTCTCAGAGAAATAAAATTATTTGCTCAGGGACTTTCAGCTAGTAAGTATCTGAGGCCAGATTTGAACCTGGGTCTTTCCTGACTACATACTGCACCACCTAACAGCTTCTAACAGAGCAAGAGATTGAGGTGGTACTTAAAGTGATCCCTGAATCCTTGACTCCCAATTCCCACCTAGTCAAACCTTATTTCATAGTTGTAATGGAAGAGCTAAATCATAACTTCACAAACCAAAATGCCTGTCCCTGGTCACCACTGACCTATAACACTTATAGGTCAGCCCCTCAAGGGCAGGGATTATCTCATTTTTGTCTTTGTAACCTTACATATAGCCCAGTGCTTGGCAAATAGTAAGTGCTGAATATATTTCACTTCATTCATTCATTCACCTGCAAAATAGAGATGATATGTCCTACCCTAGGCACCACCATGTGTGTCCCAGGAAGCTGAGGGGCAGCCCTTAGTATCAGAACTGGGATCTCCTCACAGTGATATTCTAAACAGCTCTCATGTCACCAGCCGCTCTCAGATATAATCCATGATTTCATTTGACACTCACAGAAATCCCTGGAGGTTAGTCAGGGCAGAGAGCTGTGCCCCCATTTTACAGGTGATTAAACTGAGGTCCAGAGAGGAGGAACTTATTTACTTAAGGTCACATAAATGTCAGGGTCAGGATTTGAGTTCTAGTTTTTTGCCTTTCAGTTCGGTCTTCTTCCCCTGCATCATGCTGCCTTTCCTGCTCCCCATCATTCTCTGAAACTTCAAAATCCAGCCCTTTCATCTGCCTGGAAGCCAGTCTCTCTGTAATGACCAGCAGTTTCTTGTGTAGCTTTTCTCTTTCTCTCACTCTGCCCCCCTAGTTCTCCCTCAAAATACAGTTTGCAGATATTAAAACACATGCACAAAATCATTAAACACTTTAAAAAATATTCTTTGAAGTCTGACAGTCTCAAACTCAAGAAAATTAAGGACTGATAAATATGCAGACATAGTGATAGGGAAATGAAGTTGTCTAAGCTGAGATTTCTACTAGCAAAGCCAGGTAAGAGAGGAGGACCTAGTTAGAGAGGAAGTTAGAGCATGGTCTAGAGAGGGTAAAGAGAGGAATTCTGTCTGGGAAAGAGATAGATTGAGGGTTGGAGGAAAAAAAGGAACCGAAGGAAGAAGGAGGGATAAAAGAAGGAACCACTAGACCCCACTGGGAGAAAGAAGACCAGAAATAATGCAGTCTCATTGATCAATACTGCAAGGGAAAGAGGGAGGGGGAGAGATGGGATCCAAGATGGCAGCACTAATTACTACTGCCTACTACTACTGCTACTATTACTGCTACTACCAAAACTCCAAAAGGGCTTCCAAAGGCCACATCAAAGGTGTCCCCTTCCTCGTGGACCTTGGTGTAGTGGATAGGGTGTTGGACTTACGGTCAGGAAGACCTGCATGATCTTGGGAAAATTCATTGACCTCTCTCAGCTTCTGTTTTCTCATCTATAAAATGGATATAATGCCTTACAGAACTGTTGTGAAGACTGAATGAGATAATATACCATAAAGCACTATATAAACATTAGTTATTGTTATTATTATTACTATTATTGTCATTTCTATGTGACTAGACATATGATTTAATTTTTCTGAGCCTCAGTTTCCTCATCTGTAAAATGGAGAGAATAACAGCATTGGCCTCATAGGGCTGTTGCCCTATGATTCCATCGTGAAATGAGAGACAAAAAGGGCACTAGTCACTTAGTAAGCCACATACTCAAGTCCTAACAATTTCCTCAATCCCTTTTTGCCAGTGAATGAACTGGACAGAGAGAAGAGGTGGTGGAAATGTTGTAGTGTGTATGTGCACATATGTATTTATGAATGGCACTGGGAATAGACAGATGTTTGGGCCAGTTGGTAGTTCAGTGATAGTGGGGCATCTGGTCACTTAAAGTTATAGGACCCAGGGTAAGCTCTGGACCTGAGTTTCCCCTCTTCTAAAAGGAAACTAGAGGACCCCGAGATCCTTTTTGTATTTTGTTCTGTTTTAGCATTTTTTGTTCTAACTTTCTGTGTTCTAAAGGCCCTCCCATCTCTGACATTGTGTGTTATAAGGGCCCTCTCAGCTCTGAGATTCTATGTCCTAAGGGCCCTTCCAGCTCTGATAGTCTGGAATTCTAATCCCAAGTTACTTCACTTTTCTGGATACTTCAGCTGTCTCATCTGTAAAATGGACTCAATAAAGCTGACTCTTTGAAGCCAAGAGCAGGATGAGATGAACTCTTAAAGTCTTTTCCATATAGAAGATTATTATCATCATCATAATTAATCATACAATAATTAATATTTAATAGAATTTAATTAACAATAATAATTATTTTACTCCAAGAATGGTCACCTTACTAGGTCTCAATAAATTCATAGGATATGCCTGACTGAAAGAACTCAGAAGTTATTCTAATGTTCAGCTAACTGACCTCCATCTTTGTATACATAAACAGTGACCTAAAAACACAAGAGCACAAAGCAGTTGAGGACCTACCTCACTTTTCCAGCTGCCAAGACAAGTGGTGTGTATAAAAGGAGGCTCTATATAGGTCTGTGTTTGCCAAAGCACAATTTCCTTCCCAAGAGCTTACCAACACCAGTGGTTTTTTCCTGTCCTAATTTTAAATAGGGGTGGGATTTGCATAGGACATTTGCATCAGAGATTACCCAGGGTGCTCTGGGAGGTATTGCTCTCCAGGAGAAGGGAAAAAAAATCACAAAACCTTTTTCGCTTGTCAGAGGGTGAAGGGAAGCTGCTTTTAGTAACCCTAGCCACTTAAAACCTGGATAATGGGGGTTGGGGAGAGGGGAGGTTTAAGCTCCTTATTGGTCTGGGGACTGACTGAGTGAATGGGGGCCCTGTTTCTAGGCAGCAGAGTAAGGCAGACTCATGTCTAGGTACAAATTTTAGTTTCTGAGCTTAACTCATGTGTGTTTCAGGAGGTGATTTGTGTGGTGAGGGCTAGTAATCTGAGCCATCCAGTGAGACATTTTTTTTTCACCAAACTGTAATGTATAAGATACTTGGTTGGTGTGGGAGAGCAGACGCAATTGTGCCCAGGATGCCACACAACTCCAGACCCCATCCTTTGGGATACCAATCTATTTTGTGTCCTGTGACAGAATATAATCTGTTGAGGGCAGATGCTACTCCATCTTTGTATCCCCATTGTCTAGAACTGGTGCATAGTAGGTGTTTAATAAATATGTGTTGATTGATCAATAAATATTTATTGATTGACTACTCTATAATGTACTCTGTTCTTGGCACTATGAGGAATACAAAGGTGACATGGTACTTGTCCTCACAGAGCTTACAGCCTAGCTGGGGAGATAGGAAACAGGACATACCTTTATGAAGAGTGAACTAAAAACACCAGCAAGCACGGTAGAGCCAAATGAGACACATAGATAATACTTCACACAGTAATAACATTGTAGACAGAGTCAAAGCAAGAGTACTTTTCAAGCTGGGGAAGATCAGAAAGTCAGTCATACAACACAGAAATTCAGACCTGGGAGGGAATTTACAACACAGTGTCAGAGCTAGAAGGATTCATAGATTGAAGAGTAAAAGATACCTCCGTGGTTATCTAGTTCATCCTCTCCCTCATGTTTTTAATGAGGAAAATGTGTTCCAGAGAACGTGACAAGGTCACGGAGGTATTAAGAGATCGGTCAGGATTTGAAGCCAGGTCCTCTGAATGCCAGTCCAAAACTCTTCCCACATAAAACGCTAGACTCTAGAAACCTCCTCATCTTACAACAATAAACAACCGAGGTTGAGAGGCTGAGGAGTGAGTCACCTAGGGACACCCAGAAGGTCAGTACTGAGGCAAAGTCTAAGACTAGCTCTCCTCATTCTCAATTCGGGATTCTTTCCAGGACACTATGACTGTCTCCCTAGGAAGGGAAACTCTGTGCCTTGACCCCTACTCCTTAAAATTATTGGTCTCCCATCTCATTGTCCGATCAGGATCTGCCCTCTGAGCCACCTTCCTCCATATCCCGGACCTTCCAGGGCTGATTTCTCCTGAAGCCCGGACAGCTCCCCACCTGCCTAGCCGCGGCTCCACTGATCCAAATGGAAATCCTTCCTTCCCTCCAGGTAGGGAAAAGAAAGAAGTTCGCCTGCTTACGATGGCTGGCTCACTCCCTCAGCTGCTGAGAGATTTAATACTTAACTCCAGGCTCGCCTTGCTCCTTACCTGCCTGAAGAAGTAGAGGGAGGCGACGATTTGCATATTTATTAAATATCTTTTAGTAGGATACACAAACCGCATTGCTACATCCCGCTGCCGGGGAAGAGAGGAGAGAGCCGCACCGCGGCACATTAAGTAGATGTTCAGGATGCAAGGCGGGGCCGGGCTGGGTGGGGCCGCAGCATCAGGAGCTCGGAGGGCACCAGGTCAAGGCGAGAGGAGGCAGCGTGCTGCGGAAAGTGCTTCTGGTGCTGGTGGTTCTACATATCCATCTAATTCATACCCCTGACCCTGGAGAGAGCAAGCCTAGTCTGCCCTTTCTCGTTCGGACTCCATTGTTTTATGGAATGTTAGAGTGGGAAGCTTCTAAAACAGAATCTCAGAGCTAAGAGGGACCTGAAAGTTATCGCTGGGAGGATTCTGAGAGTGTGGAATATTAGAGCCGAGAGGGACCCGAAAATCCAGAATGTTAGCTCTGGGAAGGTTCTGAGAGCGTGGAATGTTAGAACCGAGAGGGACCTTAAAACGCAGAACGTTTGATCTGGGAGAGTTCTAATGTTAGAATGTGAAGGTTCAAAAACACGTCAGAACTGAGAGGGGCCTTAAAATACACAATATTAAGAGTTCTGAGAGGGTTCTAAGAACATAATATGTTAGAGCTGAGAGACTTTAGAAGAAAATGTCAGAGCTGGGAAGGTTCTTTCACCATAGACTATCAGGGCTGGAAGGGACTTTGAAGAATCATCTAGTTCCACTTGCTCCTTTTACTGCTGAGGGAACTGAAATCCAGAGAAGTTTGATGACTGACCCAGGGTAACACAGCTGGTAGTTGAGACAGGTCTCATACCAATACCAAAGTTCCAGCTCCAATGTTCACTGCACTATCCTCATGCTGAAGTCTCCCAAACCTGGCTGTCAGGAAGTTCTTCCCAATGTCTAACTCAGAGTTCTGCTGTAGACAGGTTTATATAAGTGCCATTTGCAGTGTCTTGTTTTCTGGGGGGAAATGGAGAACAGCTGTTTGCCCTGATCCTCCCCCAAAGTGAGCAGGGTCCACCTCTAGGAGGCCTGTGAACTGAGTTCCCAAGGACTCTAGCAAAGGATCCACAGGCCAGACCTTCCTCCTCTTACTGCCCTCCCACACACCTGCTGTCCCCAGCACAGTGCCTGGCATGTAGTAAGTACTTAATAAGTACCTTATATAATCATATCTAATCCCAGGAAAGCCTGCCTTTGAGACCCTTCCCAGTGCATAGTCCTATGCAATAAGGAGATAGACCACCTCCATCCTGAGTCTTTCTCCTCATATCAAGACTTACTTTTAAGCCCCATTAAAAAAACCAAAGGGTAAAATGGTCAAGTCTCAATGAACCATGTGTATAATCTGCAGTTCTTTTTACCCTCTCTCTCTAGAACCTGACTTCACAAATAGATTCGGACTATGGGGCAGTTGCTCAGTAGAGCAGAAAACTCAATGGTTCCAGAGTCAGAAGATCCATGTTGATTTCCCTCCTCTGACACTTACTATCTGTGTGACCTCGGGCAAGCCACTTCACCCTGATAAGTCTCAGTTTCCTCAGCTGTAAAATGAGTGAGTTTGACTTAGTGTCTGAAGTTCCTTTCAGCTCCAGATTTTTTTATTCTATGATTTTGGAGTAGCTGCCAATCCAAGGCTTGGGTGTGTGTGTGTGTGTGTGTGTGTGTGTGTGTGTGTGTGTGTGTGTG
>NW_020954662.1:2187050-2188099 GCF_900497805.2 Vombatus ursinus | reverse complement strand
TGTGTGTGTGTGTGTGTGTGTGTGTGTGTGTGTGTGTGTGTGTGTGTAGGGGAGGGGTGACATTGCCTCCTGCTATCCTCTCCATTCTTAGATAAAGAGTGAGAAGTTGTCTCTCTGGGGGAGCAACTGAGAGGTTCAGAAGATTTACCTGGGGAAAAGAGCCCCATCCTTGAATTGCTCTTCTCAGAACCAACTGGAGGCAACTGGGAAGAGGCCAGCCCTGCAGGCTCATAAAACAGTCTGAGACTGCTTTTAAGAGGGGAGGCCTCAGCAGGCTTTTAGCTGGTGATAGAACACCAAATATCCAGCCATAAAGTAATCTCTGTCATAAAAGTAATCTTCATAATAAAATTAATAACAGACTCCAGGAAATAAATAAGAGAGAGCTAAGTACCCATGACGAGCTGCAGGAGAGGTTAGATTTGGAGGCCTCAGGGACCCTGGCAGGGTTTCTTTCTGAAAAGGTATGAAGTCTTTGGAAAACCAAAACCAAACAGAACCAAGAGGAATTGAAGAGAATGATAGCCTGTCACAGCAGGAAGGGCCTTTAGAACAAAGAAAGGGAGAGCTTGGGCTGTTAGAACTAGGAAAGACTTTGGAAGTCATTTCTTTGAATCAATCATTTGATCAACAAACATTTATTAAGCACCTACTGTGTTTCAAAGACTGGGGAGACAAAAATGAAACATCTCATGCCTTCTATCAGGGGAAACAACAGTAAAAGCAATGTGGTGCAGTATAAAACATACTGTACTGACTATGGAGTCAGAGGACCTGGGTTCAGATTCTGACTTTGCCACTTCCCTCTACCTGACCTTAGTCAAGTCCTCTTTGGGCCTCAGTTTCATCATCTATAAAATGAGGGAGGGTTCCAGGTCTAAATCTATGAACCTATAAACACATATAAGTAAATATAAAAGAGAGATTTTCTGGGGAGAATCAGGAAAGGCCTTATATAAGAGGTGGCATCTGAGCTTAACTTTGAAGGAAGCTAGGGCTTCCGAGAGAGAGAGAGAGAGAGAGAGAGAGAGAGAGAGAGAGAGAGAGAG
>NW_020954662.1:2094590-2187040 GCF_900497805.2 Vombatus ursinus | reverse complement strand
CATTCCAGGCATGAGGCACCATCTATGTAAATGTGTGGCGATGGGAAGTGGAATTTCACACATGAGGAACGACTAGTTAGTCAGTTTGGCTGGAATGCAGAACACACATGATGTAGAACAAGCATGGGAAGGAAGATTTGAATCTAGTCACCTCATTTTACAGATGAGGAAACTGAGGCCCAGGGGAATCTTGAAAGTAGTCCATGGACACATGACCACATTAGTAAGTGGCATGCCTAGGACTCAAAGCCAGGTATCCTTACTCTTCCAAAGGTTGTTTTGGATTGACCATGTTGTGGGTGGTGAGGCTGGGAGGAGGTTAGAATATGAGGGTAGATGATGGAGATGAAAGGTGATAGGGGAGCTTGGGGGAGCAGGGCTAGGGACCAGAGTGCAGGATAAACATTGCTCTTAGGAGCAGGGAGAGTGGGAGGGAGCACGGAAGGTCCCCTTCTTGAGTAGGTCTCCCTCCCTCCATCCTCCTGCCATCCCTGGGGATGATGTGTAGTCATTGGGGTCCCTAAACGAGCTTTGTGGGTAGCTCACCTTCCTGAAGCTGGAAGCTTATTCCAGGTGCTGCCAGAGGATTCAAACAGCTAGCCACTAGCCCACTGCTTTGCACAGAACCAGCAGTCCATAAATATTGGCTGTTTGATTGATTGCCACCTCCAGCCTAAATCCCTCATGTGCCGTTGATTTCCTGTCCTTTCATTCCATCCCTGGGAGAGATGGAGAAACCTAGTGGTCCTTCTCTCCTGGATCGTAACGCTTCATCATCCACCTAACCTGTGTTACTGGTAACCTTCTTCCCTCTCCCCTTACACATCAAACTCAGCCTGTTTCTATTTCTTCTTAGAATCTTTCCTGTATCTTCATAGGATGTGTTAGGGGCCTAGGCACAAGGGGGCCTAGAACATCCAAGAAATCACTTAACCAGTGAGATTAAGCCCAGGCATCCTGAGTCCTCCTACTTAGCCCAAGACCCCAACCACAGGGAACCCTGCAGAGACAGGATGGTGCAATGGGGACACTCCCCAACTAGGAGCCGAGAGACCTAGATTCTGCCCCTTTCTCTGTCTCTAACTTTCTAAGTGACTTGAGCTGCCTGAGGCTGCGTCTTCTTCACTATAAAATGACAGAGTTGTGTTTAATGATTCCTGAGGCCCCTCCTACTCTGGCATTCATTAGAAGAATGAGTCTATCTACCTGCTGGGGCCAGTAGTGTGAAAGAGGCGAGTGGGATTGGAGAAGGATGTTCAGCCAGTGGGCTGAATAGAGCTCTTAGATCAGCAGTGGTCAGACCTTGCCTAGCCACTCTGGATCAAGAGCCAGAACATTCTGTGTCCGAAGAACCCTCCCACTGCTAACATTCTACGAAACAATGGAACTCTCCCTAGACCTAGACAAATTAGCTCTGTCCCAGTAGATTCGCAAACCCCTTGTAAACCCCGTTGTGTCTGTGTGGGTTTTTTTCCCTTTCCCCACAAAAACCTTTTGATTTCTCTGATCTTATCCTATTCCTCAAGCTTCCTCTTCTCCACTGCCCTCCCCACTCTGCTTTTCTCTGCAGTGCCTGTCTCTCTATTTCTCTATAGTGCTGACAGGCCTCTTTTCTTTTCCTTCAGGTTTCAGGATGTCATTGTCCCAAAGGCTGTTAGCATCAGAGTCACAGCTTTCCTGGTTCCTAGCTGGTTAGGTCTCTGGATTCCCTGTCCTGGTTCCTTCTGCTTGGAACCCTGATACTGACAGACACTTCTTCAGAGCTGGTGTCTTCCACAGTGGCACAGGGTGATATGAGAATCTATTCAAGAAATATTTATTGAATACTTACTATATGTCAGGCACCATATTAAGTATTGGGGACAAGTTCCTTTCTTTAAGGAGCTTGTATTCTAATTGTAGGCATGTATGGTTAGATGGAGTAAGTGTTTGTTAAACATCTACTATGTGCCAAGCACTGTGCTAAATGCTTTACAAATATTATCTTATTTGATCCCAATAACAACCCTGGGAGGCAAGTGCTATTATTATCCCTATTTTACAGTTGAGGAAACTGAGGCAGACAGAAGTTAAGTCATTTGTCCAGGGTCACACAGCTAGGCAGCATCTGGGGCTGGATTTGCACTCAGGCAGGTCTTTCTGATTCCAGGCCCAGCAGGCTATCCACTATGCCTCCTAGCTGGGGTGGGAAGGAGAGGGGGACAGGAGGAAGCAACATATGCATGGATTTTTTTTCTTTCTTTTTGAGACAACATTTACACAAAATAAATGTAAATTTGTTTGAGGGGTTGGAGTAACAACAGGAGGAAGTCTTGTAGGAAGTGGCACTGTAACTGATCCTTTAACACATCTAAAGATTCCAAGAGGTGAGGAGGTAGAGCATTCCAGGCATGGAGAACGGACTATAGAAAGGCAAGGAGGCAGGAGAATGGTGAATGCATGTTGTATAGTGGTCAGCAAACAGCATAGTTTGGCTGGAACTTAGAATGTATGAAAGGAAACAATTTGTAATGGACCTAGATGGAGAGCTTGGGACCAGACTAAGAAGGGCTTTAATGTGTCATAGAAGAGTTTGCAATTTAACCAAATAACCACTTCAGTGACTTCCTATTGTCTTTTGGCTAAATTGCAAACTGTTCAGCAGGAAAGTAGTATGGCTAAATTTGTGCTTTAGGACTACATTTGACAGCTGTGTTGAGGATAAGTTGAAAAGGGAAAGGGTTGGATGTAGGGAGACCATTTATGAGGGTATTGTAATAGTTCAGGTGAGAGGTGATTGGGATCTGAATTGGGATGGTTGAAACTTGGTTGTAGAGAAGAGATAGATGAAAGACATGGTGTGATAATGGACTTTTTTATTATTTTTATTTATTTCTTTTTTTTATAATTTTCACCCCATCTCACCCCTCCCCGACCCCAAGATGGCATGCATTCTAAATACCCCTTCCCCTAGTCTGCCTTCCCTTCTATCTCTCTCCCCCTTCTCTTATCCCCTTCCTCTTCAATTTTCCTGTAGGGCAGGATGGATTTCTGTACCTCATTTCCTGTATTTCTTATTTCCCAGTTGCATGTGAAAACATTTTTTTTTAAGTATGTGTTTTTAAAACTTTGGGTTCCAAATTTTCTCCCTTCCTCCCTCCCCACCCACCCTCATTGATAAGGCAAGCAACTAAACATAGGTTGTATATGTGCAGTTATGCAAAACACTTCCATAGTAGACATGCTATGAAAAACTAACTCTATTACCCTTAATCCTATCCCACCCATCCATTTATTCTATTATTTCTTTTGACCCTGTCCCTCCTCAGAAGTATTTGCTCTGATTACTCCCTTTCCCAATCTGCCCTCCTCTCTATAATTCCCCTACTCTCTTGTCCCCTTCCCCCCCCATTTTCCTGTAGGGTAAGACAAATTTCCACACCCAATTGAGTGTGTATATTATGCCCTCCTTAAGTCAAATCCTATGACAATAAGATTCACTCATTCCCTCTCACCTTCCCCCATTTCCCCTCCACTATAAGAGCCTTTTCTTTTCTGGTTTTATTTTGTAGGATAATTTACCCCGTTCTACCTCTCCCTTTCTCCTTCTCCTAGTATATTCCTCTCTCACCCCTTAATTTTATTCTCCAGATATGACTCCTTCATTTTCAACTCACCCTGTACCCTCTATCTATCTATATCTATATACACATACATATGATTTTTTCCCCTCCAACTACCCTAATACTGACAAAGGTCTCATGAGTTACAAATATCATCTTTCCATGCAGGAATGTAAACAGTTCAACTTTAATAAGTCTCTTATGATTTTTCTCTTTCCTGTTTACCTCTTCATGTTCCACTCGAGTCTTGTATTGGAAAATCAAATTTTCTATTCAACTCTGGTCTTTTCATCAAGAATGCTTGAAAGTCCTCTATTTCACTGAATGACCATTTTTTCCCCTACAGGATTATACTTAGTTTTGCTGGGTAAGTGATTCTTGGTTGTAATCCTATCTCCTTTGCTCTCCAGAATATTCCATGCCCTGCAGTCCCTTAATGTAGAAGCAGCTAAATCTTGTGTTATCTTGATTGTGTTTCCACAATACTTGAATTGTTTCTTTCTGGCTGCTTGTAATATTTTCTCCTTGACCTGGGAACTCTGAACTTGGCTACAATATTCCTAGGAGTTTTCCTTTGGGGATCTCTTTCAGGAGGAGATTGGTGGATTCTTTCAATTTCTATTTTGCCCTCTGGTTCTAAAATATCAGGACACTTTTCCTTGATAATTTCTTGAAAGATGATATCTAGGCTCTTTTTTTGATCATGGCTTTCAGATAGTCCAAAAATTTTTAAATTCTCTCTCCTGGATCTATTTTCCAGGTCACTTGTTTTTCCAATGAGATATTTCACATTGTTTTCTAATTTTTCATTCTTTTGGATTTGTTTTACAGTGTCTTGATTTCTCATAAAACAACTAGCTTCCAATTGCTCTATTCTAATTTTTAAGCAAGTATTTTCTTCAGTAATCTTTTGGACTTCCTTTTCCATTCGGCCAATTTTGCTTTTTAGGGCATTCTTCTCCTCATTGGCTTTTTGGACCTCTTTTGCCATTTGGGTTAGGCTATTTTTTAAGGTGTTATTTTCTTCAGTATTTTTTGGGTCTCCTTTAGCAAGCTGTTGACTTGTTTTTCATGATTTTCTTGCATCACTCTCAGTTTTTCCTCTACTTCTCTTACTTGCCTCTCAAAATCCCTTTTGAGCTCTTCCAAGGCCTGGAACTGATTCATATTTTTCTTGGAGGCTTTGGATGTAGGAGCTTTGGCTTTGTTGTCTTCTTCTGGTTGTATGTCTTGATCTTCTTTGTCACCAAAGTAAGATAATATAGTCTGACTCTTTTTGTGCTGTTTACTCATGATCCTGGCCAGTTACTTGAGTTTTAAACTCTTTGTTAAGGTAAAAGTCTGCTTACAGTGTGAAGAGTGTACTGTCCCAAGCTTTGGGGGTTTGTACAGCTGTTTTCAGAGGTACTTCTAGGGACCTGTAAATTTTTAGTTCTTCCAAGGTGGTATGATAAAGGGCGAGGGGGTTCCTCTCCACAGCCACAATGAGCTTCACCACACCAGTGATCCTCCTAGCCCCAGGACTGCCCTTCAGAACTGTGACCCAGATCCAAGCACAGGCAAAGCAAGAGATTCCTGCATCAGCCCTGTCAAAGAGATCCTTGCAATCCCCCTCTGATCAGTCACTTGATTTCCCCTCAGTCTGTGGGCCGGAACCCAGGAAAAAGCCATGGCCCGGGTCGTGCTCTAGACTTGCAGCTGAGACTTAGCTCCTTCTCTCACTGAAGTCATAGACTTTTCCCACTGACCTTCTAAGTTGTCTTTGGCATTCGTTGGTTGAGAAGTCTGGAAACTGCCACAGCTGCCTGCGATTCAGTCCTCTGAGGCCTGCTCCAGGGTTGCTGCGGCCTGCGCGCCCACTCTGAACTGCGCTCCTCTCTCCACCTGGCGTGATATGCTTTTCCGATCAACCATCCAGGCTGTCTTTGGCTGGCAATTTGTTTCACTCTGTCTTTTTGTGGGTTCTGCTGCTTTAGAATTTGTTTATAGCCATTTTTTATAGGTATTTGGAGGGGTTTTGGGGAGAGCTCAAACAAGTCACTGCTTTCCCTCTGCCATCGATAATGGACTTTTTTAAGACTTGATAGCTGACTGTGAGGGCTAAGTATAAGTGAGGATTCACTTGATTGTGAATATGGGACAAATAGTAATGCCCTTGACATAGGAAGGGAATTTAAGAGGAAGGATGGGTAGGTAGGGGCAGGAGATAATGAGTTCCATTTTTGCCTCCTGAGCATTTAGGCAGAAGGGTTTAGCAGACAGTTGGTGAGCTCAAGAGAAAGAGGAGGGCTGGATATGTAGATCTGGGAGTCATCTGCATAGAGATAACAATTGAACCTATGGTAGCTGATGAGATAACTAAGATATTTTCCAAGATCCTTTTCTAGTTCTAAATATAGGATGCTTCTATTACCTGCTCCCCCTCCTCCACATTTTCCTCTTGAGAAAGTTGAGCTTACATATATTGGTGTCAAAGGAGCACCAAACATCTGGTCAATAGCTGGAGAGGATACAAGACAGAGTCTATTCTTAGCCCTGGCCTTAACTCTCATAACTTGCTCAACCAACCACTTATGCTCCCCGTCCTCTCTTCTATCCCTTAACCTCAGGCTGGAGTGAAAGTAGACCAGGTCTTCATAGACATTGGTGGAACAGAAGTAATACTCCAGATAAATCAGGGTCTTGGTGGCATCTTATTGGAGCTGCTTGGGAAATATATTTTATTTTCCATTTTCTGGGCCAGATGAGAGCTGGAGAATGGCCCTTCAGGGGCACTAGTGAACAAGTAGTTGAGTTGTGTTTGTAAGACTGGGGTGGTCAAAAGGTAGGAATGCAGGATTGCTTGACTGGAGCAGAGAAGCCTTATATCAACTCCATCAACAATGACATGCCAATCAGACCAGAGGTCAGAGAGAGCTCTCCTGCAGAACAGACCGATTCTCTCTCTCTCTCTCTCTCTCTCTCTCTCTCTCTCTCTCTCTCTCTTTCATCATAGGGACCTTAGAGGTCATCTAGCTGAACTCTCATTTTACAGAAGAAGAAACTGAGGTCCAGAGTGGTTAAGTAACTTATCCTGGTGAACCCAGGTCCTCTGACTCCAGGGCTCTCTTCATTTTACCACCCTGTACTTCATGAGGCTTTACAGAATCAAACTCTAGACAAAGCCAGAAAGAACATGGAAAAGAATACTGGTCTGGTAGTTGAGACCTGAATGCTAGTACTGGCCTGACTGACAACTCATGGCATGACCTTGGGTGAGTTATTGTCCCATCTCTAGGATTTCATTTCCTCATCTATTGAAGGGGCATTCTAGCACTTGCTCTACAGACTACCTGGCAGGATGGTCACAAGAAACCAAGAACATCGAAGTTCATCTAGATGCTGTGGTGGATAGAGTGCTTGGAGTCAGGAAGCTGTCAGTTCAAATCTAGCCTCAGAAACTTACTAGCTGTGTGACCCTAGGTGTATCATTTCACTTTCTTCTGCCTCAGTTTTCTTCATCAGTAAAATGTGAATAATACTAGAAAGAGGAGAAAGCATACTCTGTACTTGGGGTGTTGCTCTCGACGCTCTAAATTTCCAGCCATTGGACAAAGTCCTGGTCACCCTAGCCTTACCTGGTCATCTCACCCCTACCTGGAGATGTCTCTGGTAGATACAATAAAAGTTCATTATCTAATTTAACAGAAAAATTCTGGACGTGGGGGAGCCCTCATTTCTATTTTATCTTGGGGAAAACAGATGGATGAATTTCCCATCTTCCTTCTAAAATATCCCTGGAAGAGGTTAATTCTTGCTGGTTAGGGAGGGAGGGGAAATGTGAGCAAAGAAGGCAAGCTGTACTCAGCAGTTCAGATCATTTCTCTCAAGTCAAACTTGAAACTTGGGGCTGCTAAGTTAATTGGCTCCTGACGAGCTTCCACTTCTAAGAGAGCAGAGGATTAGAAAGGTTGATAGAAAAAGCATATGAGACTTCATACAGAAGGGGCTACTAACTGGGTTTTGGATTTAGCCTCACGTTTTCTTCTAAGCCTTGACACAGGTCACAAGAGACAGAGATAGCAGCAGGGTAGAAGCCTTGGGATTTCATCAAACTTTAAAATCTATAAATATCATTTCATTTCCTTGAACCTCAGTTTCCTCATCTGTAAAACAGGATAATAAAACATGTCATATATTTCTGACAATTATCTTAAAGGATCAAACAAGATTATGTATATGAATGTGCTCTGACAATGGAAGTGTACTTTTACAAATGTAACATATACTTATTTTATGGTGCATTTGGCACTTAAGATGCATGATAAGCAAGCCATGAGCTTCAAATTATTTCTTGGGTGGTGGGGACTGGTTGACTGGGGACCATTCATCCTGTCCTTTAACCCTGCTTTTCTTCATTGTAAGCAGTTATTCAGTCCAGAGAGTGTGTTAAGGTTGTCAGTACCATGGACAGGGACAGAGGCGATGATAAAATCCTTGAATCCATGCTGAGCGGCTGATACCTTTGATACATGGTGTAGCTACTATATAGACATACAAAGGCAGCGTGTGATGGGCAGATCTGAGGAAGAATGGAACTGAATTGCTAATATTAGTAGGTTAAATGTTCTTATGGAGCCTTGTGCTACTTTCAGACAGCAACTCAGGCCAGTCTACCGGGTTTAGAAAGGGTGTGGCTGAATTGTCAGGATTTCCAACAGTCTCCCTGATGTGTTCATGTTTCTATATGTGTCTGCTGGCATATTAGTACCTGAGAAGCTAGTCATGGGGTCTATACATTTCCCCATCTTATGAGCATCTAATATTATGTTCTTCTGCTTGGTGTCTCCCCCACTGAGGGTCAGCTTTATCAAACAGATGTGGTTTTTTTTTTTTTTGTGGTTAGGCAATGGGGTTAAGTGACTTGCCTAGGGTCACACAGCTAGTAAGGGTTGTATGGCTGAGGCCAGATTTGAACTCAGGTCCTACTGAATCCAGGACCAGTGCTCTATCCACTGCAACACCTAGCTGCCCCCATACAGATGTGTTTCTTATGGCAAGGTCATCCTGAGTCAATCTAAACTGAACCTCAGATAAGATGACTGTCAGAGGCTCTTCCCCATTAACTTCAAAACAAATTGAAGAGCCCTACACTTAACAAAGGGGTCCAGTCAGTGGTCAGGGGGCAGAAATAAGTTAATATTATTTTATGATCTTTGATCACCAATAGATATCAGATCCATGGCCTTGTCTGTAATAAAGTAAGCAAGGTGCTGGGCTTGGGGTCAGGAAGACCCAGGTTCCAACCCTGCCTCTGACACTTACTAGCCATGTGACCACGGACAATTTATCAAACCTCTGTCAACCTTATTTTCTGCCTCTTCCAAATAGAGATAACCATGCTCTGGCACCTACCTCACAGGACTGTTGTCAGGCTTAAATGAGATAATGCATTCAAAGCATTTTCTATACTTTCAAAATGCTAATAAATGTCAGTTATTATTAGCTTCATCTAAAAGAATACAGGGGGGAAATAACACATAGATATAGGGCTAGAAGGAACTTAGATATTATTTAGTCCAACTCCTTTCATTTTACAAGTGACGAAACCAGTGCATAGAAGAAGGAAGTGACTTGACCAAGGTCATACAGGAAGTAAGTGACTGAGATGACACTTGAACCCAAATCATCTAACTACAAGCCCAGCAAGTTAAGAAAAGAAAGGGGAAAAAGATTTCCAGACAAACTTATCAGGGAAAGGGAGCAAAAACAGAGTTACAGGGAAATGTGAGACCCACTGGGGCCTCCCAGTATCTCTGTGAAGGATTATGCCCTAAGCCTTAAGTCTCAAAGAACCATATCAGCTTCCCAGGGCACCAGCTGCTCCTTGGAATTTATCCAAAGAAGCTTTTCCTCTGGACTTCTGGGTTTCACTTTTTACTACTTTCCCTGATCTTTGTCCTCTAATTCAATGCCCTGCTTAAGCCATCTAAATTTCCCTGATCGCTGAGTCTGCTTGCTTCCCTGGGTTCAGAGATCTTTCACATCTGACCCCTAACCACCAAAATTTCCCCACTTCTCCTACTACTTTCCCCCAACTGGATGCCTTCCATCCCTGACTGCAACATGCTCTAGACCACAAGAGTGGATTTTAGGGTGCTTTTACAAGAAAGGCAGCATGGTGCAATAAACCTGCTGTGTGACTAGTGTGTGACTATTGGCTTAACCTTCCTGAGCCTCAAGAAATGTCTGCTAGGTTATAGATACATTGGTGAAGGATGTTTTCACATCCACAAAATCACTGATCCCTGTTGTCTTTATTTACAAGGAGGGGGGAATAATATTCAAATTCTGCATAAATAACCCACAGGTCAAAGATATTAGTAATGCATATGATATAAAACTACTTGGTACTTAATTATGTGGTATCTAAACTTACTGAGTTTTTCTATATGGTTGCAGCTATGGGATGGGGAGAAGGAGAAAGGAAGAGAAAAGGTGAGGGAAGCTTGGCTTATATCCAGCTGAGGGGAGAAGGGAAGGGAGGGAGAGGAGAGAAGGAGAGAGAGAGAGAGAGAGAGAGAGAGAGAGAGAGAGAGAGAGAGAAGGAGAGAAAGAGAGATACAGAGACAGAGAGAGACAGAGACAGAGGGAAACAAAGAAACAGAGATAGACAGAGATAGATGGATGGGCAGATAGAGAAGGAAACACAGAGACAGACAGAAAGTTAAAGAAACAGAGAGAGAGAGAGAGAGAGAAAGAGAGAGAGGATGAATAGAGGTTCTTGTCTCAGAATTCTACCTCCTATTTGGGGATTTTTCCACTTGGGTGTTCTGGCTTTAGTTCATTGGTTCATTCTGTAATTCCAGGCTAACACCCAGACAATCAGAATGCCTATTCATTACTGGTGGAGCTTTTGATTGTTATACCAGAACTTCTACTCACACAATTCAGGGGTAACCAGCAATATCCCCATCTTTGTGTGACCACAATGAGGGAAGCCAGGCAGTGGTGCACAGTTGTAACAAGGGCACCAGTGGTGTTCTCACTCTTAGAGTTTCCCCAGGCAGTACCTAAAAGCAGGGAGAGTTCCTGTCTCTCTGGGCTGTGGCAGAATTCTCTGTGTTTGGGGTTGGGGGTTGAGAGGGTGTTGTTCCAGCACTTAGAGTGTGTTTCAGAAGGCAGGTGTTTAAGACAATGAGTCTATTCTCTTAATGCAGTGTGACTCTAGAGGTCTCACATATTTCCTGAATGGTTTCCCCTGGAAATCTGTGTTTGTGTTCCTCTGTTTTGTGTACTCTGTAAATAATCTTGTGTGCTAAGCCATGTTTTGAGCTGCTTGAGGTCTTGGGCACAGAGACAGCCAAAGGACTTAGCAGTGATAACTTGGTGTCCTAAGGTCAACAAAAGCTGCATCACTGATGACACCTAGTTCTCTTGGGCAAACCTGGATTAAGGGTCCTGACACTTTTTTTTTTCTAAAGTAGGAGCTGGATAGGGGATTTTAAAAAAAGACCCAGACTGATATAACAGTGAAAGTTTTTCCTATCACATCCAAAATATATTGTACCATAAAGCTGCCAAAATGCAAGGCATGTCTGCCTATCCCAAGCTCTCTCAACCCCCATCTGTGATCAAGCTGATTGACCAACCAGCCACAGTTACTATGGAAGCATGAATCCCAAATGAACTAGATCAATCAGGGATGATTGTTATTAAGCCTTCCCAGGATAGGAGAGCACGGGGTTTGGAGTTAGGAGAGTTGGGTTTGTGGTCAGCCTCCCATACCTACTAGGTAGGTGAACTTAGTTATCATCACTTAACCTCTCTGGGACTCAATGTTCTCATCTATTAAATGGTAATCTTGACTGCAATGTTTACCTCCCAGGGTTTCTGTGGGAAACACATGAGATAATGTCAGTCAAGTTTTTTGCAAACCTCAAAGCAAGACATAAAGAAACAGTAAGGCATAGTGGAAGGAATCAGTAAGACCTAAGTTGAGGGCCTGTTTCTGATAGTATTAGTCATGTGACAATGGACAATTTGCTCTTTAGGTATCCCTGGTACTTATCCCATGGCCTGGCATACAGTCAGTACTTAATAAATGGTCATTGTTCCATTGCAACTTAAGAACTGTCTAGGGCATGGAAAGGTTAACTTCAATACAATTCAATTCAACAAACATTTCCTAGGTGCCTACTGTGTGCCAGATGCTGGGATAAGCGCTAATGTTACAAAGATGAAATTGAAAAATTCCCTGTCCTCAAGGAGCTTACATTTCAATTGGGAAGACAACGTATGGATAAATAGGTCACTATAAGGCATATAGATCAAATATGTCCTAGCCTTGAATGGGAAGGTGATAACAGCTGGGGGGACTGGGAGAGAGGATATGAAGAAGGTGGGTCTTGAAGGAAATGAGGAATTCCAGAAGTCATGCCTCAGACAATTCTTAAATATTATGCAAATGACTTGCCAGAACTGTGTTAGTGGAGGAAGCTCCCACATCCAGAATTCCCTTTAATTCATGAAATTAAAGGTCTATACCCCCAACAAAAAAATGAGCACTATATAAATGTCAGTTATAATTCCTCTGTCAAGACCTTGGCTTCTCCAACTTGTTGTTGATCTTTTTTAAATGAAGGAGTTGGACTAGAAAATCTCAAAGGTCACTTCTACATTGTCTTTTTCTTGTCCTTCATCATCATCTACACTCATCTTCAGCTTCACCTACTAGAGAAGGGACAACAAATGCCACTACCCAATGCAAAGAGATAGCTGAGCTAACCACTGCTGTCTGCAGACACCCCCATGTTCCCTTTTCCAAGAAACCCCAGGCACCCCCAGAAGTCTGCCAGGGAAAGAACCAGATTTACTGCCTGTGTTGGCACCAAAACCCTGGCCAGGTCCCAACGCCGCCCTCGTTCCTGTCAGAAAAGCAAAGATCTATCTCTTTTGCTTTGGATAACACCAAGGAGACTGTTGGACTTCCAAATGCCATCTTCCCAGGAGCCAGAGTTTGAACAAGATCCCTTGGGTGATATTTCCGGAGGAGGAGATCTCACTAAAACTTCCTCGCTCCTTAAAATGCCGCCATGTCTGCAACCTTTATTTATAGACAGATTGCTTTTCAACTTTTCTCACGCCAACATTTCTACATGTTATTCCTGAAGATAAATGCGCATTATGATTTCATAATAGGAATTGCATTTCTCCCTCGTGTCACCTCTAAGCATGTGTGTACATAAATATGCCATCTTGGCTCTGACAGTAATTTAAAAGGCACTTTGAAGCAACATATTGATCATGACCAGAGAACTTAGTTGGTGTGGTATGGGTCTTGCTGAAGCATGCCTTTCTGTAGTCCCCTCCCTTTTATTTGTCTGAATCCAAAAGCTGGGGAATTTATGATTTCCATTTATCTTAGGGTATGGTGATGTTTGTTTATAGGCAATGTGGGACTTGGGGAGGGGAGAAGAAGTGTGATTTTATAACTCCAAAGTGTAAAGAAGGAATGAAAAAATGCTGCCGTTCTGGCAGCCAAATTCCTTGGAGACCAGAATTCTCCCTCAAGTTCTCAAACGGACTTGAAAGCTTTTCTGCTAGATGGCTCCCAAAATTCCAGTAGAACCACTTGGGTTTTCATTGATCCTTCCCATTCTTCCAGGATCTGCCCAAGGCTACCATTTTTATAACCCAACTTTGCCCCACTTCCATCTCCTGTTTTTCAAACTTGTATTTACATATTTATGGGCATGTTACATCCTCTCAATACAATGAAAGGAAAATGTCCCTTTCCTGACTGGCTTCATGCTACTTAATGACCCCAAGTGCCTCCCATTCTCCATGTCAAATATTAATTCAGAAAATGGTAGAAGTGGGAGTTAGAAGAGTCAAGGTCTGTGCCCAGCTCTGCCACTGACTCACTCTGTGACCTGGGGGGAGGTATTTCACTTTTCTGGGCATTAATTTCTTTATCTATAAAGAGAGAGAGTTGAACAAGATGATCCCTAATATTCCTCCCAGCTCTGCCATTTTGAGTTCTAAGGCCCCTCCCAGCTCTGACATTCTGTGTTCTAAGACCTCTCTCAGCTCTGACATTCTGAGTTCTAAGGCCCCTCCCAGCTCTGCCATTCTGTGTTCTAGGGGCCCATCTCTGACAACATATTCCTTTTCATTTCTAAAGTCACTCCTGGTTCTAACATTTTAAGTTCTAAGGCACCTCAGAATTCTGACATTCTATGTTTTAAGGTTCAATTCAATAAATTATTTATTATTAGGTATCTACCATGTGCAAGACACTTTTAGGAATTCAAGATATAAAAACACAAATGAAATAATCCCTTTTCTCAAGGAACTGAATTTCTTTGAGGGAAATATAATGTGTAGTGTATAGGAAGTAATTAAATGTAATTTCATGAAGGGGACATTAGTAATGACTTGGTAGGGGCTGGCACTTAAGTGAGCTTTGAAGGAAGCTTGCTCTTAGGCTGTACAATCTGTGAATCTCTGAGTTCCTGTCTACATGTATTTATGTTGGTGTCTGTTAAATGGTCTTGAAACTTCAATGTGGTATACGGGAATGAGCACTGATGTTGGAATCACAGATCCTGAACTCAGATCCTGACTCCATCACTACATATGTGACCTTGGGCAAGCCCCTTAACCTCTGTAGGTCTCAGTTTCCTTATCTGAAAAATGAAGGGATTCAACTAGATGGTCTCATCCAGATTTAAATGACCATCTTGTTCTCTTTCCACATCCTGGGGTAAGGAGGCTCTGATCTCATCCTCTCCAAGTCCTTCCCTTGTGAGCAGAAGAATGAAATTACTCAGAGGAGAATGAGTGTGACTTTTCCCCTCACCCCTGCCACAAACTGGAACCAACTCTACCTGGCACTGCCTTTACCTACAGCAGAATGTAATGCTTGGTTTAAAGGACTCCAGAGTCCTATCCAGTACCTTTCACTCTCCATCTCACTCTGCTTTCCTATATCTCAAAAGGAAGCTGAAAGTATTGTCGGACCACACCCCTTCCTCCAGCTAACCCACTTCCCTGCCCCCATTTTGAATCTTTCTTATCCTTTAAGGCCTAGCCAAAGCCCTACCTCCTCCAGGATTCCTCTCCTGATCATGAATTCTCCTCATGCTAACCGCCTTTAATGCTTCCTGTCTATATCTTATTTCTTACTCTAAACTCTTACTGCTTAGAGATACCTTGATTCAATTCAACTCAGTTCAACAAATTTAAGTATTAGATGCCTACTTCATACTAGATACTGGGAATACAAGGACATATGAACTCTTTCCCTCCAAGAACTTACCTTCTACCAGGAGTCAAAAGGGATGCACACATTTAAGAAAATATAAATTATATAGGGTGTCCCAAAAAGCTTTAGTGCTATTGAATAAATTGTTTTTAATCGATTAAAGCTTAAAATGGTGCTAAGTCCTTTATACAACATAACCCAAGGTGACTTGAAGAAAGAAATAATGGTGATAACTGGGATGCTCAAGGAAGACTTCCTGTAGAAGGTGGAATCCATGTGGAGCTTTGAAGGAAACTAGGGAGTCTTCAAAGCAGAGGTTTGGAAGGAGTACATTTCAGACAAGGGACAATTGTGCAAAAGTATGAATGTGAGAGTTGGCCTTCCACATCAGAGCAATGGCTAGCAGCCCAGTGGTACTCTATCAGAGAGCACAGGGAGGGTATATTGTGAAATAAAACTGGAAAGGTAGATGAAGGTCAGATTGTGGAAGTTTTAAAATATCTGGCTGTGTATTGTGTATTTTTGCCCTAAAGGCAGTCATTTGTGGGTTTAACGTTTTGTGCAGGTATGGGTTCAGCACAGTATAGTGAGAAAAAATGCTAGACTTGGTGTCAGGAGAGACCTATGTCTGAATGACCTATAATCACCTCCATTGTGAACTGGCTGTGTGGTCATGGGCAAGACCACTCAACCTCTCTGAGTTTCCTTCTATGTGAAATGAGAATGGCAATCCTTACAGTGCTTGCTTTATAGGGTAATTGTGAGGATCGAATGAGATAACTTATGTAAAGTGCTATATAAATATTAGCTAATATCATTATCTCTTCTACTAAGAAGTAAACACCATGAAGGCAGGGTCTTATTTGGAATAGAAGCCAGGAGAACTGGGTAATTGTATGAATTTTTTTAAGTGCCTGACACAGTACTTGAATGAATGAACAAATAAGAGATAATCATTAAGTGCTTATTATGTTCCAGGTACTGTTCTAAGCTCTGGAGATACAGAGACAAGCAAACAAGACAGTCCCTGCCTTCAAAGGGAAAAATGACACAAAATTGGGAGTTGGAAGTAGGATTGTGGGGACAGGGGGGATAGAAAGAAGCATCATAGCTTGGGGATGGCTGAGAAATTAATAGTGGGCTAAGTAATCAGCTAGATAAGGTAAAAGCCCTAGGGGCTAGAGTCCCATTTCTGGTTAGAAGAGGGGGACAGATTATAGGGAACAAGGCTCAGAGATGGCCAGGAAGGGCCATGCTTTGTAAACAGTAGGTGCTTACAACATTGGAAAATAATTATTCATCCAGTCCAGGGGCTTCATAAGATGGAGAAGTGAAAGGGACCCTGGGGATCATTTAAGCCAATCTTCTTTTTTATAGCAAAGGAAATTGAGGTTCAGAGAAGGGAATGACTAGCAAAGATTACTCAGGTAGTAAATGACACAGTTGGGTCTGATGGGGTCCTCTGACTCCAAAGCTGGTATTCTCTCATCCTCATCCCTCCATACTACCTAATCCCATTACCTTCATCTCTTGGATGGAAATCTAGTGAATAGTCAGATCCTCCTATGGGTTGGTATGCAGATGGAGGGAGAACAGACATGATGATCCTTGGAGGCCTCTTCCTGATCAAAAGTGTGCCACACTGGCTCTTGAGTCACATAGCTCTACAGCACAATACCTAGCACTTAGTAGGTGTTCAATAAATGTTCATTGATTGATTGACTGATTGAAATCTCACTTCTTGACCCCTACTACCTGTGTGACCTTGGACAAGTATTTTTGCCTTCCTAGGCCTCAATTTCTTTCTCTGTAAAGTGAAGTTGGACTAGACAGCCTCTGAGGTCCCTTCCATGTTCTAGATCTATAAACTTTATTAACTCTCTGATGTTCCTGAGAGCATAGGAAAGGTTCTGGGTTCTACAGCTTATAGTGCTGAGTTCAAGTCCATTGGGTTGATATTGAAATGATCCTTACCCCTCTCCCCCCACCCCACCCCCATCCATTTCAGGAACCACTTGGAACCAAAGGAAGCTTTGGCTTTGAGGAAGGATAGGAACCCTTGGGCTTTGGGGAGTTAGTAAAAATCACAGATGTTCTTCTGAAACACTATGATGGGGGATGGGGGGAGATAATGATGATGATGAAGAGGAGGAGGAGAATGGAGGCAGCATGGTGGTCAGGTAGCTCTGACTTTTGATTAAGAGAACATGAGTCTGAATCCTAACTTAACCTTTCTGGGCCCAGCTTCTGTAAAATGATGATGTGATAAGTTGAACTAGGTGGGCCTCTGAGGTCTACTCCAGCATTATCTCTGTGGTCATATGTCCCTATGATGATAGAGATGAAGATAAGGAATGTGAGTGTAAATAGGATAATGATGATGAGAGTGAGGGTGATGAGGAGGGATGAAGGTGGTTATGAAATTGGGATAGGATCCATATCTACCGGACTTGTCCCCCTCCACCACTATCTAATACTTCTTATTGTTGTTCAATCATTTCAGTCCTGTCTGACTCTTCATGAATCCTTTCAAGGTTTTCTTAGGAAAGATACTGAAGTGGTTTGCCCTTCCCTTCTCCAGGTCATTTGACAGATGAGGAAACTGAGGCAAATAGGGTTCAGTGCCTGGGGTCACACAGCTGGTAAGTGTCTGAAGACAGATTTGAATTCAGAAAGATGAGTCTTCCTGATTCCAAGACCAGTGTTCTATCCACTGCACCATCTAGCTGCCCAAAATTTGAATTAGGTTATTTCTCCTGAAAGTCCAAGTCCCTAAGATTGAATTGGCCCAAGGGGCTGAGACTTCAACCAAATAGTTGTTGATCCAACTTACTGGTCATCTAAGGGCATTAAAAAGGCCCAGGCACATGGATTTGGGGCCCTTCAGACTTGGTGCTTATCCCAAGGCCACTCACCTCATTCTGCCCTACTGACTACCAGCTTTCTGTAAAGAAATGAGGGAGGCTGGGTCTACTTGAGTTAGGTGCTGTATTGTTGTTTAGTGTTCTTTGTACTCTGTGGCCAAGTAAAGCCCTTCTTGTTAACTGTTAAATGACCCACAAATATCTCATTTAGTTCCAACACTGGATATAAATCACCAGGGGACCAGCCTGGGTCATGCCCAGCCTAACACAGAGATGAAGTCCAACTCTGTCACTTTACATTTAAGGAAACTGAGGCCCAGAGAGGGAAAGTGACTTTCCCCATAAGTAGCATGTTGTAGAGCTGGGATCCAAACTCAGGGATTCTGGTTCTCTCTGGACTCCATGGTCTCCTAGGTCCCTTCCAAGCCTGAGATTGTGTGATTTCATCTTCTGCCTCCAAATTCAGGATTTTGTCGCCTCTAGAACATGGCAATTTGGAGTTTATTTATGATCTCATTTTATATATTTATTTGAATGTTTGCTTCTGTTGGTGGTTACTAAGTTTAGAATATACAAACCCAGATTGCTGCTCAGTCTAGAGACTTGCTCCTCATCCCCTCCCTCTGAAAAGTTTTCCCAAGTGCTGGTTGAAATGCTACTTATTACAATCAGGTAGATGACAAGAAGAACTTTCCAACTTCTTTTAACTAAATAAGGAAACACTTCCCCAAGGGAGAGCTATTCTCTTCAGTGGAGGCTTTCAAAAGAATGTTAGAGCATATTAGAGCTGGAAGAGACTAGAGATCCCCCAGCACAGCATCCTGGGGTTACTAATAAGAAAACTGAAAGGAAATGAATGGTTTGAGATCATCCAACTAATAAATGGTGGTGCAGACTCTTGAATCCAGATCTTCTGCCTCCCAGCCCAGTCTTCTGACACAAACTATTTAATAAAAGCTAGGAAAGTGTGATAATGGGGGCTGATCTGGGGAGCCAGATTTGAGAGGCTACTTTGAGCCAGTTCTTGGCTGGGCTCTGCAGTGCCCACTTGCACAAATAGGGATGCTGGGCCTGAAGGATGTCATTGGAAAACTCTTCTAACTCAACTGTCTGCCAGTCTAACAGACCTTTGGCTGCTTGAAATCTTTCCTACTTGCTGCTCAGTTTATCAATGATTTTGTTGTTGTTCAGTCATTTTTCAGTCACATCTGACTCTTTGTGACCCCATTTGGGGTTTTCTTGGCAAAGATACTGGCCACTACATGTATTGTTTGCCATTTCCTTCTCCAACTCATTTGACAGGTAAGGAAACTGAGGCAAATAGGGTTAAATGACTTGCCCAGGGCCATATAGCTAGTAAATGTCTGAAGCCAGATTTGAACTCAGGAAGATAAGTTCCTGATTCCAAATCCAGTGCTCTATCCACTGCGCCACCAAGCTGCCTCTACACCAATGAACCTCCCTTCTTTTAGAAGCATCAGTAATCTAAAGAGTTAGGATTCAGAGTGCATTATAATAGAAAGAACAGTGAACTTGGAGTCTTTGGTTCTGAATTCAAACCCTGGCTCAGTTACTTACTGCCTATGTGATCCTGGATAAGTCACTTGTCTTAGGCTTCAGTTTCTTCCCTGTAAAATGGAAAGGTCAAATTAAATGGTCTCTAAGGTTCCTTCCAGCTCCAGATATTTAATCTTACAATTCTATGAAATAGAATTGAGAGGTGATGATGGACAGGACCTAGAACACAGAAATGTGTAGAGCTTTTACATGAAAAAAACATTAAAAAGACTCATTTCAATAGAATTAGAGTTACAGTCAGATGGAAAGAACTCTGGCCTCTGGACCAAGATTTGGGAGACCTGCTCTGTGACATACTAGAAAAGGTCTGTACTTGACATCAGCACCGCATTTAGACAATCATTTGACCTCCTAGACTTAACAAGTTCACATTACTTAGAACTGTCTCTTACCTTAGCTCTCTGGGCTTGCTTCTCGATGGAGTTGCGTTTCCTTTGAAAGTGTATTCTTTTCATAGATGGCTCTCTTCTTTGCTGCCAGAGGTTACACTGTCTCCTTAGATAGCGTGTCTTGCTTTGTAAAGGGACATCAGGGGCACGACTGAGGCTTCCCTAGCTGCTCTTCTGTTCCGTCACGTCTTACTGGAGAACTTCTAGCATTGTAAAAGGGTAACGGTAACAATGTATAAATACTTATTTACACTTCAAGGATTAACAAAGTGTAAACACACCTCTACAATTTAAAACTTTAATGCTTCATTTTCTCTCTTATCTGACCCTTTTTATAATTTCATCAACTGGTCTGGGAAGAAATGAATTGATCAGGAGTGTTCTGATCAACCCATCCTCCCCCCATTCCCTGCACAGGCAAACACACATATTCTACAGTCTATAGCATCAACTGGGCTCTCTCTGCAGCTAGACAATCCCTCTACTCTGCCCTACTCAACAGTGGGCAGAGTGACTGCTCCAATACTTTTCTTTTCTTTTCTTGGCACCAACTACATCTCTCAACCTTAAATTCATAATAGATGATGAATCCTCCTATGCCACTGAGAAGATGGAGGCCATTTGATATGAATTACCTCAGTTCTTCTTTTTCATCACTCAAATCTAATCAGCGTCTTCCCTCTTTCTCTCCTTCCCTCCAGTCATAGACTATCCCCTCACACATCTTCAGTCTTTCTTATCACTGCCCCTTTCCCACAGAAAGTTATCCAGGGTATCTTCCCAGGTATCAATATTTGTAATGAGAGGAGCATGTTTTCTCTCTGCAGTAGCTATGGAGACCACTTTGCCCCACATCTGGTAGCTCTCTACTAGTCTTCATCCCCTCAGGGGTTTGGTAGGAAATATAGGCTCTTGGATAGGGTAAAAGAGTTGGTTGTTGTCCTTGGTGCTGGAAGAGGACCAAAATGACTTCACTATGCTAGAGTTAAGTTTCAGTGTGTCTGACTGTAGCTGATCAGACCAATAGGAGCTCGGAATGCTCTACCACAGGTCTGGCACAAATAGTCCATGTGAACATTTGGGGTAGATTCTCTAAATTTGCACATCCTGTGTTTCCTTTGAGCTGTTTCAATTTTGCTTTGCTCATAGAGAACAGCACCTTCTCTGATGTGGGCATGCCATGCTGAGTGGGTCCCATGCCAGTGTCTCCTGTGTCACAATTCCAAAGAGAGACCTTGAGAGTGTCCTTGTATCACTTCTGCCCACTATGTGAGTGCTTGCCCTATGTGAGTTCTCCATTGTCTTTTAGGCAAGTATATGTTTTGCATTGGAACAACATGGCCAGCCCATCAGAGTTGCACTCTTTGAAGCAGAGTTTGAATGCTTGGCAGTTTAGTTCAAGAAAGGACCTCAGTTTCTGGTGTCTTATCCTGCCAAGTGATCTTCAGAATCTTCCTAAGATAGTTCAAATGGAAGCAATTCAGTTTCCTGGCATGGCACTGGTAGACTGTCCAGGGATCACAAGACAGCAGAGACCTCTCTGGGCTCCTCTCCTGATTCTCCAGACTGTCTCCACCATGTCACAAAAGTCTCCTCATCAAGGAGATTTACTTTGCCCCTGAATTTCTCACCTTAGAAGTATACTTCCTTCCATTCCTTTCATCTGACTGATCAGTTCCTCCCCAACCCTCCATTTTAAGAAAGTGCCCACTCCAGTCATTTCTTCATTCCTCCTTGGTCTCCACTCCTGATTCTCTGGACATTCTCCATCATGCCCTCATTTGGGTGCTTTTCCTTCTTCTTCTTTTCAATTTTTTTATGTATTCTCTTCCCCCATTAGAGGTCAGGAATTGCCTTGCTATTAGTATTTATTTTAGTTTAGCGCAGTGCCTGGTATATGATAAGTTGTTGACTTGACAGCAGAGGTCAGGTGAGAAGGGAGAGGAGAGAGGATGGCTCTCCTCCCTGTGTGACTGAATCCACATTTGGACTCTCTCCTAGGACTTACATGTGTCATGAAATGTTCCCCAGGATGAATTTGCCTCAGATACTAAGATTCCTAGTTATAATCCTGGTCTTTCTTTTCTACCTAAAAATGTGCCCAGGTCTTACTAGCCTTAAAAAAGCTATCTCTTGACTCTTCTAGCCTATCTATCTCACTGCTCTCTCATCCCTTTCCTCCCCTTCACTGAAACATCTGTTGAAATTTTTGACTACCTACAACCAATGCCCCCACTTCCTTCAGATGCCACTGTCTAATCAACTCTTTGTAATTGGGCTTCAGCCCTCACTACTCTACTCCACTGAGTAATCATCAATGATTTATCAGCAAATCCAAAGGACTTTTTTTCAGACCACTTCTCCCTCGACTTTTCTGTAATCTTTCAACACTATTGACTCACCCATTCTACATTCTTCTTTAGCATGCTTTTCTAATCTTTCTCCTACTTCTCTACTCCTCTCTTTCTTTTACTAACATCTTATCCTCTTCTTGATGCCTAAAGGCTCTGTGCTTGCCCCTCTTCACTTTCTCTACATTTTCTCCTGAGGTTAGCCTTTAGTCATCTACCTTGAATATGAATTTGACTTCCAAATCTACATATGCAAACTTTACCTCTCTTCATAGGGGAATACTAGAATGTAGGCTTTTAAGGAACTTTAGAAATCATTTAATCCAGGGGTCCTAAAATCTGAAGTTCATGAGTTTAGGTTTAAAATAATATTTTGATAACTGCATTTCAATATAATTGGGTTCTATTGTGATCCTATATATTTTATTTTATGCATGTAAAAATTATTCTGACAAAAGGTCAAGCTTCACCAGACTACCAAAGAGTCCATGACAATAAAAAGTTTTGGAATTCACTTATCTAATCCAACACTCATTTTCTTTTTTTTACTAAAGAAACTGAAGCCTACAAAAGCAAAGCAATTTATCTGAGGCAACATAGGTATAAATGTCAGAAAAGAGATTTGAACCTCTGGCCTCTGCCTCTAGAGGTGTCCAGTCTCCCACACTGCTTCTCTGGCTTTTGAAGTGACAGGATCCTATCCCCAGTAGCCTTCAGGACATACCCTACTAGCACCTTCAGATCATTATGGCCAAAACTGAGATTAGTTATAATTAGTTATAATCATGCTGAAAACTTATTCTTCATTCCAGTGTCACTATATTCATCTCTGACACAACCATTCACCTTGCTTTCTATGTTCATAACTTTGAGATTTCCTTCCTCCTTTTCTTCTATACTTCTCACATCCAATAAATTACCAAGTCCTGTTGATTACAGGTCCACAACATTTTACATCTGTTTCCTTGTCTCTTTTCATAGTGGCACCACCCTAGTTCAGAAGCTTATTACTACCCACATTTGTGATAGCCTTCTTATAAGACTTCACACCTTTGCTCTCTCCCTATTCATCCTTCATATTAATGACAAAATAATTTTTTAGACACCTAAATCAGGTCATGTTGCTCCTCTGCTAGAAAATTGTCAGTAGCTCCCCATCAATTCTTTTAAAAAGTAAATTTATTAATATCTTTTGGTTTTAAGCATCACCTACATTTCCCAAGGTTTAACCTCTCCAATTTCCTGAATGTATTTATCTCTCTAAGTTTCTCTTATCTCCTGTGTTTGCATTTCAAAGATTTACCCAGCTCTAATCTTTTCATCAGAAATCCTTGAAAGTCCTCTATTCTATTCAAGATCATTTGTCTCACCACAGGATTACATTAAGCTTTTCAGGGTAAATTATTCTTCGTTGTAAGTACTTTTCTTTGCCTTTTGCAATATTATATTCCAAGATTTTCTCTTCTTTATGGTAGTTGAAGGATGGTTTGGGGTGATTCTGACTGTGGTTTCTTTGTACTTGAACTCTTTCTTTCTGGATGGTTATAATAACATCCCTGCATGTTTTATTTTCTTTGCTATTTTCTTTTTTTTTTTAATTGGTGGCTTGTTTTCATATTACAAACATTTCTCTCTGTGTGTGAATACCTGTGGGCTCACATTCTGCTCTCTTTTGACCAGTTTAGATGAAAACTCCAAATCAACAGAATTACATGCAAACCTGAGTGTTTTCAATCAGGATTTTCTTTCAGAAAATGACTGAGCTTTTTGTCTATTTTCATTTTGTTTTTTGTTTGATCATAGGTTTTTGTTTTGTTTTTTTTGGTGGTTGAGCCTGGTCATTATTAAATTATGTATCCTCAATCTCTTCTAGAGGCCAGTTATTTTTTATAATACATGTTTTACATGTTTCAGTTTTTCAATCCTTTGACTTTCTTTTAATATTTCTCATTAATGGATTTACTGAGTTCAATTTGCTCCATTCTGTTTTGTTAGGGAATTCACTATTTCCAGATTTTTTCCACTTTCTGAACCTAAACTATCTTCTTCCAATTTTTCCCTTAAAAGTTCAAATTAAATTTCTAAATTCCTTTTTAATTTTTAGCTTAATTTCCCTCCCCCCCCCCCCCCCACTGACTCTTGGAATCTTTGTGTCCAAATCATTCTTTTCTGAGGTTCTACTTTTATTTCTTGTAGAGTACTTTTCTCTTCTCTTCCCTTCTCTTCTCTTCCCTTCTCTTCCCTTCCCTTCTCTTCTCTTCCTCTTCTCTCTCTGTCTCTCTCTGTCTCTCTCTGTCTCTCTCTGTCTCTCTCTCTCTCATGGCTTCTCCAAACCTGTTATATTTCTTTATTGTATTCAGAATTTTCTTCTGTTTACTTATTTCCATAACCTCAGTTCCTAGATTGGGACTTTGTGCCAGGGCCAGGCTCTTTACTCTCTCGTATTCTTGAATATTTTCATAGGTCTTGTTTGGTCTTGTCCTCTTTGAAGTCTAGATACCACTGCCATTGTCATTCTGGATGGGACAGCTACCCTGTACTGTAAATCCTGGCTTCTGCCTCCACCTCCTGGTGGCTTTAGCTCTGTCTTTGTCTCCTGTTTGCATAAACTTCAACCAAGAGCTGGTTCTTTCCCCTGAGAGGACCTAATCAGATGTCAGAGGCTGCCTCCTGGAAGGTCGCCTAGCCTCCACAGGGTACATGGATGCTGAGATGTTCCTGTGTCTTGATAGAAGTGCTGATGTCCAGTCTCTGCAGTGCCCTAGACCTTGTATCCCTCTGAAGTTACTTGTCAGGAGATGTTGCTCTAACAGACCGGGAATTAGGTTGGCAGTTAGGGGATACAGTGGATAGAGTGCTGGGCCTGGAATCAGAAAGGCCTGAATTCAAATATAGCTTCAAACACTTACTAGCCATGTGACCCTAGGCAAATCACTTAACCTCAGTTTTCTCATCTGTAAATCAGTGATGATAATAATAGTATCTCAAAGTTGTTACAAAGATCAAGTGAGATAATAATTGTAAAGCACTTAGCACAGTAGCTGGCACATAGTAACTGCCATATAAATGTGAGTTATTGTTATTATTATTATTGTTATCATCATTATCATTATTTACTAAAGCTTGTTTTCCCTTCTACCTCCCCTGTTGCATCTCTTCTCTGAACACTTTCAGGCTTCTGGTCATCTTCTCGTTCAGACCTGAGCTAGATATAAGAGCTTACTTCTCCTCAATCATCTTTTCCTGTATTCCATTTGGTGCCCTTTGGGATCTTTGCTGGGACATTCATGGGTGAGCTGGGCTCCTCTAAGACCTTTGCCTTTGCCATTTAAACAGAAAGTTCCCTCAACCTTGATCCTAATTTCCTGACATAAATGTCACTGAATTTATGGATTCATCTCATATGAGAAGAAAATATCTCCTTCCTCATTTAGGCAATGTCCTTCTCCTTTTTTCAATTCCTGGCTTAAAACTCATCTTCTGGAAATCTTTCCTGACTATCTACCCAAGTTTTCATACTATATTGAATCAGGAAGCATATGTTCTATTTATAGACTAAACCTATGTACATGTAGCCATTTGCTTTACCTAACCCTTCCATCAGACTCAGGGCTAGGATTATGTGTCTTCCGTTAGATTAGAGGTTTGGGACTGTCAGGGACTGAATTAGGAACTGTCTCCCCTATTAGACTGGGAGCTTCCAGAAAGCTGGCACTTAGTCTTCTTCATCATATGGGGGGCTCCCTGAGGGAAATAAATGAATCTCCCCCATCAGACTAGGGGTACCCCGAGGATAAGATTGGCTCTCACCCATAAGACTTGAGGTTTTCCTGAAAGCAGGCACTATGTCACCCACCAGATTAGGGGGTCCTTCCACTAGACTGGCAGGCTCCTTTTAGACAGGAATTTTTTCTCTTATCAATTTAAGGCTCCTCTAATCAAATCACAGAGGCTATGTTACAATGTTCAGGTTTGGGGATCCCAAGGGTAGGAACTGTGTTTCACTCAATCTCACTCTGCCCCCCTCTTCCTTTCCCCAACAATATTTCAAGATCTATTGCTCCCCATCTCCATTTCCCCACTCTTCTTACTTGCAACCCGCTAAGAGTTTCTATACAGGACCTTGGATTAACGATAATCATTTACATTTTTATAACCCTGTGTGCTTTCCAAGGTGCTTTTCTAACACAACTCTTTGAAATAAGTTATATAAACCTTATTTATCCTCATTTTACAAATGAGAAAGCTGAGACCCAGAAGGTTAAGTGACTTGCCCAGAATTACAAAGTTAGTAAGCAGAAAAGCTGGGACCATTCAAATCACCTTTACATTTTATTGTTTACAAAATGCTATGGAAACAATTTGGTGGCGTGAGTCCTGCAATTTATTTTCTGCATTTTACAGAGGTGGAATCAGAGGCCCATAAAGATTAAATGACCTGCCCAAGACTGTACAAGTGGCAGAGCAGAGACTCAACCCCTTATCTTCTGGCTCATTCCAATGGTCTTCCCACTGTGTCAGGCTTCCTCCTTTAAAAGTGTTCCAAGAACATTCCCTTGCTTCAGCACCTCAGCAAAGAAACTATGGGGTTGGATATAGCCTTCGCTTCTGCTCCAGGCTCACCCTCTCAATTACATGGTAATCCCTGTTAAAGTTACAAATTTATTTATAGGTTTTTTTTTCCCCTTTTTTAAACTTGGCAATTTTTTACGGCTGATCTGCCATAACAAATTCTACTTCATAAAGCAAAGGAACGCATTATTATTACCTTATGGAAATAAACGGCAGTGTCTGCTTCTTATTCCATGTCCCAGTGTTGTCTCCATGAATCCGTAATGGTTTCCATCAATACCCCAGTGGGATTTGTTCCAGTCATTGAGGACGAACAAACTCAGGGCTGGGAGATGACATTCCTGCCTATTCTCCTTCCTGAAGGCCCAGGGGCACTGGAGTAGTAGCTTTCTATGTAGGTGTGGAAAAACAGGGCTGCTTTAGGCTCTCTGACTGATCTGGGAGTCCTGAGATGCCTCAGAAGAAGACCCTGGTACCTTTGAAGCATGACCACTTTCCAAAAGTTTATAAAGAAAATTAAGAATGTTGGGATCTGGAAAGAAACTGGTGTCTTTCTTCAGTGAAATTCAACAAGAATTAATTAAGCACACCGCATACAAGTCATTAAACTAGATGTTGGGGGTACAAATTTTTTTTAAAAGAGCCAATAGTGCCTTTGCATTCTACTCAGGAGAAGCATCATGTACTCAGAAAGTAAACATAAAGCATGTCAAGACAATACTGTGCTAGTCACTGTGAGAATCAGGAAAGCCCCGCCCCCCCCCCCCCCCCGCTCCCCCCCCCCCCCCCCCCCCGTAGGAGGTGACACCTGAATTGTGATCTGAACAAAGCTAGAAATTCTGAGGAGCATCACCAAGGAAAGACCACATTCCAGACCTGGGGACAGCATGTGCCCAGGCATGATCAAAGAAGGTGGAGTATTATGAACAGGGTACAGCTAGCAGACCAGTTGGGAGGAATATGGAGAAAAAAAACCTGAAAATATAGGTGGTAATCAGATGATAGGTGGATTGCAATGTTGAACTGAAGAATTTATGTTTTATTTTAAAGGCAATAGGAAGCCATTGTTGCCTGCTTTTCTCGGCCCTTTCTAGGTAACAACTAAGGACCACTTACTTAGTACATAAGAGACTGTGGGTCGTTATTACCACCATCGTGATGACATAGTCACCAATAGATTTCACTTGAGGTGTTAGGTAATGCAGTGGATAGAGCCCTGGACCTGGAGTCAAGAAGAACTGAGTTCAAATCTAGCCTCAGACACACTAACTGTGTGACACTGGCCAAGTCACTTAACCTCTGTCTGCCTCAGTTTCCTCATCTGTAAAATGGGAACAATAGCACCTGCCTTCCAGGATTGGTGTGAGGCTGAAATCAAGTAATATTTATAAAGTCCTTGGCAAACCTGAAAGCACTATTTAAATGTATTGTTGTTGTTATGCATTTACTGGACTCTCTAGATGTGAGAAATTTCCTAAGGACGAAAAAGGAAGTTGGGAAAAAGGGAAATCATCATCATTGTCTTCATCTTCATCATAATCTTTCCTTTCATATAATGACTATTACCTTTATCATCTTCAATATGATCTTCATCAAAGGGGCTGGTTTTGGAGAAGTCTGGGAAGACTTGTTTGAACTGATGCAAAATAAAGTAAGCAGAGCCAGGATAACAGTTTATACAATGACAACAATATTGTCAAGATAAACAACTTTGAAAGGCTTAGCAACTCTGATCAACACAATGACCAACCATAATTCCAGAGGGTTCATGATGAAATATGCTCCCCACCCTCACTTAGAGACTCATAGGAAAAAAAGATAGAGGCATAATTTTTTTTAATGTGGCTAACATGGGAATTTGTTTTTGCTAAACTCCACATATTTGTAATAGGTTTGGTTTTTCTTGCCTTCTCAGTTCGGGGGAGGGGGAGGAGGTGGGAAATAGAGAATTTAGAGCTGAAAATAAAATTTAAGAAAAAAATTACCTTCATCATCCCTTTTCTCTATCATCCTCTTTATCATCCACTATCTTCATAATCACATTTATCACCTTCATTCCTATTAAGATTAAGATCACTCCCTTCATCACCTTTATTATCCTCACTTCCTTTTTACCTTCGTCATCAAAAAGTCTTTGTTAAGAACCCAGTAGCCCATGGTAGAACATGAAAAACAAATGAATATAATAGGACACCAAACCCTCTGGAGAGAAGAGGAGGAATCCCTGGACAATGCCAACTCCCTGGAGAAAATGGAGGAGTTCTTGGACCAAAAAGAGTCAGAACAGAGAAGGACAGATCTGTGGTGTGAATGAGTAAACCTGTACCCTGTGAATCCACTACTGTGGACTGTCCATATATAGGTGAAGGAGATTTCCTTTTAGTATATTTAAGTACTTTTCTCTTTCTCATCCACAGTGAAGTCTGGAAGAATGTATATGTCCTTGGGAAAGGTGGGACTCATCAGAGGGAAGGAGTTATTTGCAATATTTATGGGTTCAGGGGCAAGTGCTTCATGTTTCACTTTTGGGGGGGGGTCAGGTGGAATAAAACCTATTTGACATGTTTGTTGCCCTGAGTTCTTGCACAAAAACTGAGTGTCCTTTTATTTTTTCCTGTATAGATCTAGACACAAGTGCTATTCTGATGTTTCTGGGAAGAGACCCTGAGTAGCAGCAAAGGGGCATAAATTCCTTCCCCTAGGCTGATGCCTTGTTGCTTGTAGACTTGTTCAGTTGAATTGATGTTTTCGGGGTGGGGGAAGCTGAATAAAGGCACTGGCCCAAGAACCCGGTGTATGCAATTCTAGAATGCAAGTCTAGGTCTGGATCCCAGATCATATCCCATTAAGTCTCAGTAATGTGTAAGATGTCAAATTGCATTAGGATCTCTAGTTCAACTAAAATTTTTACTCATACCTATCCCTCTCCAAGCTCTATTACTGACTCTCTTTACATAGCCACCATGCCTCAGCTGACTTCTGACCCTGGAACATCTCTTGGTGCTTTCTCCCATTGGTAAGTTCCTTCTGGGACCTCCATTTTGGGGAAATATCCCAGGCTAGTCATCCTTCATTTCTTTTCTAACTCTGCTTCTGGCTCTTCAGGCTTAGCCACTATGTCCCAACATTGGTATCTTCTCCTCTGCCCTCCCCCCACCATATTCATTACCATTTTATGTATTTTCTGCCTTCCCTTAGAATGTAAGCTCCTCAAGGGCAGGAACTGTCTTTCTGCTTTTATTTGCATCTTCATCCCCTAGCACAGTGCCTGGCACACAGTAAGCACTTAAAAAGTGCTTGTTGACTGATTGACCACTTTGGACATCTGTGTGTAATCATCTATGGCCGTGGCTTTTATTGCTGACTTCTTTCTTAGATCTCCTGTGAGTTTCTAAGAGTCTCTACTATACTTCTTCCTGCAATGTAACTATGTTTTATGGTGTCTGTGACATAGATGGCAAATCGATGTATCCTTCATGCATCCTTTTCCTCTTCATGTATTTTGTGTTCATGCTATTCCTCTTCATGTGCTCTATTTGCTATAGTCAAAATAGACTACTGGTTATTCTCATAATTTGACATGGAATGTAACCCCACCAAGCATTCACACACTCCACTCCCCACATTTGGAGTACATTCTGTCTCCTCCTGCCTGCCCCTCATTCAATGCTCAACTCAGGTGGCAACTCCTTGGTGAAACACTCTCTGATCCCTGAGTTATCACTCAATTCTTCCTCAAATTACTTTGTATTTACTTATCTTTGTACCCTTGAAGGACGGTACCCCTCATTCAATTGATATTTCCCTGTGATGTAGTTAGCAAACTCCCACCTCTTCCTGTCATAATCACTGTTATTCAGAATCAACATCTGCTGAAGCAAAACCCCCCTTTCCATGAGCCCACTCTTTGATCCCTCATCTCCTCCCATATGGGCCCTGTTCCTCCTGGGAATCTATGCTGCTCTGCTCTTCCCCCTCCATTAAGCTGTATGGGACACCCATTCTATGTTTAATGAACTTTTCTTTGTATTAGATATCTTCCTCTCATGTTTTCACCTCACACTCATGATAGCCATCCCCTGACTACCCCTCCCCACCTTCAAAGACTCTGAGTAGCCTGATCACTTTCTATGGAGTAGGTTCACCTTCTCTCATGCCTACCCCATCCCACCCCTCAACCCCATACACTGGGCCAGGAGGGAGAGGGAGCATCCTCCTTTCTCCTTACTGTCATTTCTACACTATCCATTTGCCACTATCACTCAGCAACATCTTCTTTAAGGATGACCCCAAACTGTGTTTGCCATTCTATTCAGGTCCTTGTTGAAATCATCTTCTTCCATTCTTAAGGTGTATAATTTCTGACTCAGTCTTCCTTTCAATCCCAACAACTTAATTGATACTCAGAAACTTCAATATACCCATTGTTGGCCTCTCAAATACTCTGTTCTACAGTTCCTCAATCTCCTAAACTATCATGCCCTCTTCCTCACTCTACCTCAAAAAGAAAAGTCATATCCTCAATCTCACCATCACTCATAAAGGTTCTAATTTCATGACCCATAACTGAAATTAATTGCTCTGATCATAACTTCTTAGTTTTTCTTCTGCCTCATTCCTAAACCTTGTTTTTGTTTTCTCTAAAACAGTCTTTGCTGTAGAGCAAACCTTTACGTCATTCCTGATCATTTATTTATTTATTTTTAGGCAATTGGGGTTAAGTGACTTGCCCAAGGTCACACAGCTAGTAAGTGTCAAGTGTTTGGTCTGAGGATGGATTTGAACTCAGATCCTCCTGACTTCCAGTGCTCTATCTACTGTGCCACCTAGCTGCCCCCCTGATTATTTATTCTGCAAATACCCCATGCTAGCTCTTTTCAACCTTCTCATTCTGTCTCCAAGACAGTTCTATCACTCTCTTCCTCCTTTCTCTGTACATAGAACCTTGCCTACTTTACTGAGAAAAGTTAGTCCACACATTGTGAGTTCCCTCCACTCTCTTACTCTGAACCTCTTTTTATCGTCATCATCTCCTACTCCCCCAACATCTCCCATCTCTCCAGTCTCTGATGAAGAGGTTACTCTTCTCCTTGCCAATCTTCTACTCATGCCCTTGGTTCTACCACCTATAATCTCCTTGATGAACTTGCCTTTGTAATTATTCCTTTTATCTTTTATATGTGATCTTCTCCTATCTCTCAGTGCCTTCCCCAATACCTGTAAATGTGTCCAGGTCCACCTTATCCTTTTTTTTTTCATATATAAATTGAACTTTTATTTTTTTTTTAGTTTTCAACATTTACTTGAGTTCCAAATTTTCACCCCATCTTGCCCCTCCCCCCACCCCAAGATGGCATGCATTCTGAATACCCTTTCCCCTAGTCTGCTTTCTCTGCTATCTCTCCCCCCCCTTCCCCTTCTATTTTCCTGTAGGGCAGGACAGATTTCTGTACCCCATTTCTTGTATTTCTTATTTCCCAGTTGCATGTGAAAACATTTTTTTAAACATGTGTTTTTTAAACTTTGGGTTCCAAATTTTCTCCCTTCCTCCCTCCCCATGCACCCTCATTGAAAAGGCAAGCAACTCAATATAGGCTATACATGTGTAGTTATGCAAAACACTTCCATAGTAGACATGCTGTGAAAAACTAACTCTATTTCCCTTAATCTTATCCCACTCCCCCATTTATTCTATTCTTTCTTTTGGCCCTGTCCCTCCTCGGAAGCATTTGCTTCTGATTACCCCCTTTCCCAATCTGCGCTCTTCTCTATCATCCCTCTACTCTGTTGTCCCCTTCCCTTCCTATTTTCCTGTAGGGTAAGACAGATTTCCACACCCAGTTGAGTGTGTATGTTATGCCCTCCTTAAGTCAAATCCTATGAGAATAAGATTCACTCATTCCCTCTCACCTTCACTCTTTTCCCCTCCACTGTAAGAGCCTTTTCTTTTCTGTTTTTTTTGTGAGATAATTTACCCCATTCTACCTTTCCCTTTCTCCTTCTCCTAGTATAATCCTCTCTCACCCCTTAATTTTATTCTCCAAATGTGACCCCTTCATCTTCAACTCACCCTGTGCCCTCTATCTATCTATCTATCCATCTATCTATCTACCTATCTATCTATCTATCTATTTATATACATACATATAATTTTTTCCCTCCAGCTACCCTAATACTGACAAAGGTCTCATGAATTACAAATATCATCTTTCCATGCAAGAATGTAAACAGTTCAACCTTAATAAGTCTCTTATGATTTCTCTTTCCTGTTTACCTCTTCATGTTCTACTTGAGTCTTGTATTGGAAAGTCAAATTTTCTATTCAACTCAGGTCTTTTCATCTAGAATACTTGAAAGTCCTCTATTTCATTGAGTGACCATTTTTTCCCCTGCAGGATTATACTCAGTTTTACTAAGTAGGTGATTCTTGGTTGTAATCCTATCTCCTTTGCCCTCCGGAATATTGTATTCCATGCCCTGCGGTCCCTTAATGTAGAAGCAGCTAAATCTTGTGTTATCCTGATTGTGTTTCCACAATACTTGAATTGTTTCTTTCTGGCTGCTTGTAATATTTTCTCCTTGACCTGGGAACTCTGGAATTTGACTACAATATTCCTGGGAGTTTTCCTTTGGGGATCTCTTTCAGGAGGAGATTGGTGGATTCTTTCAATTTCTATTTTGCCCTCTGGTTCTAAAATATCAGGACACTTTTCCTTGATAATTTCTTGAAAGATGATATCTAGGCTCTTTTTTTGATCATGGCTTTCAGATAGTCCAAAAATTTTTAAATTCTCTCTCCTGGATCTATTTTCCAGGTCACTTGTTTTTCCAATGAGATATTTCACATTGTTTTCTAATTTTTCATTCTTTTGGATTTGTTTTACAGTGTCTTGATTTCTCATAAAGTCACTAGCTTCCAATTGCTCTATTCTAATTTTTAATGAAGTATTTTCTTCAGTAATCTTTTGGACTTCCCTTTCCATTTGGCCAATTTTGCTTTTTAGGGCATTCTTTTCTTCATTCACTTTTTGGACCTCTTTTGCCATTTGGGTTAGACTATTTTTAAGGTGTTATTTTCTTCAGTATTTTTTGGGTCTGCTTTAGCAAGCTGTTAACTTGCTTTTCATGATTTTCTTGCATCACTCTCATTTCTCTTCCCAGTTTTTCCTCTACTTCTCTTACTTGCTTCTCAAAATCCCTTTTGAGCTCTTCCAAGGCCTAAGACTGATTCATATTTTTCTTGGAAGTTTTGGATGTAAGAGCGTTGACTTTGTTTTCTCCTTCTGGTTGTATGTTTTGATCTTCTTTGTCACCAAAGTAAGATAATATAGTCTGACTCTTTTTGCACTGCTTGCTCATGATCCCAACCAATTACTTGATTTTTAAACTGTTTGTTAAGGTAAGAGTCTGCTTACAATGTGAAGAGTGTACTGTTCCAAGCTTTGGGGGTTTGTACAGCTGTTTTCAGAGGTACTTCTAGGGACCTGTAAATTTTTAGTTCTTCCAAGGTGGTATGATAAAGGGCAAGGTGTTTCCTCTCCACAGCCACAACGAGCTTCACCACACCTGCGTTCCTCCTAGCCCCAGGACCACCCTTCAGAACTGTGACCCAGATCCAAGCACAGGCAAAGCAAGAGATTCCTGCATCAGCCCTGGCAAAGAGATCCTTGCAATCCCCCTCTGATCAGCCACTTGATTCCCCCTCAGTCTGTGGGCCAGAAGCTAAGAAGCCAGCCGCTGCCCTCAGGGTGGCTGAGATCGAGCTTCTTCTCTCACCGTAGTAACAGACTTTTCCCACTGACCTTCTAAGTTGTCTTTGGCATTCCTGGGTTGGGAAGTTTGGAAACCACCACAGCTGTCCGTGATTTAGTCCTCTGAGGCCTGCTCCCGGTTCGTTGTGGCCTGTGCACCCACGCCGTACTGTGCTCCTCTCCCAGCCCGGCGCGATATGCATTTCTAATCAGCCATCCAGGTTGTCTTGGCCTGGAAATTTGTTTTACTCTGGTTTTTTGTGGGTTCTGCTGCTTTAGAATTTGTTTAGAGACATTTTTTGCAGGTATTTGGAGGGGTTTGGGGGAGAGCTCTAGCAAGTCACTACTTTCCCTCTGCCATCTTGGCTCTGCCCCCACCTTATCCTTAAAATAACTTTATTTTGACTGCTATCCCCTCAAAGCTGTCATCCTATATTTCTTCTCCCTCCCACAGCCAAAGTCCTAGAAAGAGTTCATTATACTAGTTACTGTCATTTCCTTCGTCTGACTCACTTCTTGACCCCTTGAGATCTGTCTTCTGATCCCAACATTCAATTGAAACTTCTCTCTGAGGTCATCAAAAGCCGCTATTTTGGGTCTCGAATTACCAATGATCTCTTAATTACTAAATCTGATAGCCTTTTCTCACTCGTTTTCCTTATGATCTCTCAGCAGTTTTTGATACTGTTGACTGCATGTTCCTCTTGAATACTCTCTCATTCCTTGGATTCTGAGACATAGCCACATTCTTGTTCTCTTCCTGCCTGTCAGGTCAGTTCTTCTCAGTCTCCTTTTCTGAATCACTATCCATCTCCTGCTCCCTGAGTGTCAATCTCCCCTGAGTTTCTGCCTTGGGACCTCTTTCCTTTTCTCTCCACATCCTCTTTTCTGGTGAGCCAATCACTTGCCAAGCATTGTCAACTCTACTACCAAGTATGCCATGTACCCATTCTCTTCTTTCCATTCACATAGCTTCTAACCAGGCAGTTAGGTGGTACAGTGGATAGAGCCCATCCTGGGGTCAGGAAGACTCATCTTCCTGAGTTCAAATCTAGCCCCAGATACTTCCTAGTTGTGTGACCTTGAGCAAGTCACTTAACCTGTTTGCCTTGGTTTCCTCATCTGTAAAATGAGCTGGAGAAGAAAATGACAAACCACTCCAGTATCTTTGCCAAGAAAACCCCAAATGGGGTCACAGAGAGTTGGACATGAATGAAATGACTCAACAAAAACTTCTATAGGCCCAGGCCCTCGTCACCTCTCATCTGCACTATTTAAATAATCTCCTAATTGTTTTCTATGCTTCCAGTCTCTCCCTTTTTAATCCATCCTCCACTGCTGAAGTGATGTTTCTAAAACCTAGATCTGATCATGTCACTCCCCTAAACAAAAAATGGTTAGTAGCTCCTTATTGGCTCTTTTATTAAATACAAGGTCATCAACCTGCCATTTAAAACCCTTTACAATCTGGCTCCACCTATGTTTGCAGTTTTATTTTATATAGGATAACATAGAGAACCATTTCTTCACTCCTTGAAAATATGGTAGGAACTCCCTCTGGCATGAAGGCCTTCAACTTCTTGAAATTTCTTTTTATTACTTTATATGTACTTTTATCTAGGTATCTGTTGTAACCCTATTCCTCTGTTTCCCCCTACCTTCCCACATCCCACCTCCCATAAAATATAAGCTTCCTGAGATCAGGAACTATTTCATTTTTATCTTTTATATACTCCACACCTGGCAAAATGCCTTACACATAGTAGGTGCTTATAAATATTTGTTGAGTTGAACTGGTGATCTCATGAAGTCCTATACATTCAATGACCCTCCAAATCTTTACATTCAGCCCTGACTTCTCTCATCAACTCCAGTCCTACCTATATGACCAGCTCCACCTGGATTCCACATGCATGTATATTTATATGTCTATATGATTTAGGACCATGCCTGGCACATAATAAATGCATAATAAATGATATTGATTTATTATGCATGCATGTATCACAAAATGCACATATATTTCTAGTCCTGTTCATGTATACATATGAATATACATGCTAAGATATACATATGTATATATTTATATACTTGTCTCTCTATATATACATGTGCATATGTATATAGCACTAAACTGGGAGACATGAGGCTAGGTTATTCGTTCTGGCTATGAAAATGACTAGCTGTGTGACTTTGCCAAGTCACTCTACCTCTATCTGGGTTCCATATGCCACAGGAGTAGGTGACCTGCCCAAAGTCACATAGGTAGTTAGGGGAAAAATTGGGACTAGAACCCAAGCCCCTCCCTCCAATAACCTTTGCATTGTCCTTTAAAGGTACGCTTTACAGAAATGTCACTGCTACATAAAGCAAAAGACACTGGGACGCTAGGGGAAAGAGAAATCTTGCATACAAGTGTGTGGAACCAAGTTAGGACACATTTAGCCTCTAGAGCATTGTAGACATGCATCCTTAATACAGATTTTGCTATTTGGTTATACTCAGGTATCAAAATTGAGTCATCTGTCCTCTATTCTGAGGCCACATTTTCCCCAGGTTTGCTTCCTCTACAGGGTAATGTTTTGGATTGCTCAAGATTTATAGATTCACAGAACATTAAAACTAGAAGAGCCCTTAGAACACAGAATGTCAGAGCTGGCAGGGCTCTTAGAACACAGGATGTCAGAGCTGGCAGGGCTCTTAGAACACAGGATGTCAGAGCTGGGAGGGCCCTTAGAACACAGGATGTCAGAGCTAGGAGGGCCCTTAGAACACAGGATGTCAGAGCTGGGAGGGCCCTTAGAACACAGGATGTCAGGGCTGGCAGGGCACTTAGAACACAGGATGTCAGAGCTGGGAGAGCCCTAGAACACAGGATGTCAGGGCTGGGAGGGGCCTTAGGACAGAATGCTGAAGCTGAAAATTACCTTTAGGGTTACCTAGTCTAATCCCCTCGTTGTACGGATAAGGAATCTAAGATCCAGGGAAAGGAAGCCTCTTGCCTAAAGTACCATAGCTACTTTGTCTTTTTAATGAAGATACTTTTATTTGTCCAACTCATGCAGTTCTGCAGGCTTGGGGGCCAGTCCAGCCGGTTGCCTGCCCTGGAGGGGCTGAGATGCCTCTTTCCTGATTCCCCCTCCTCCCAAAATTCATGCCCCAGAAGTCCCGATCTGACAGTCATTACTAAGTCTCCTCCACCTGAAAGCCTGGTTTGGTTCTTTCTTTCTAAAGGCTGTGGTTACCATAGCAACCCAACGGAACTCTTCTTGCCTCCCTTTCACACCCCAACCCCCAGGCTGTGCCCCTCCTACACCCCACCTCAACCCTCTGGGCCAATCTGCTGCCATTTGAGGGATTTTTTGTTTAATTAGACACTGCCTGTCCTTTGCTTCCCCTGCTGGTTGCCTGCCACTCTGAGGTTTTAAGAGCTTTCTGACCAGGTGGGATTAATAGTCATCTCTCTCAGTCTACGAATGCCCTCTGTCCACTTCTGGTTTTGTACAATATGTCCCACAGCTCACTCCCTCTGGGCTGCGGGCTCTGGACCCGACTCACCTTCCCCATGAGCAAGCTGTCCCACTGCTGGCCAGGTCTGGAACAGACAGCTGCCCAAAGTGGGGAGAACCCTTCCCTGGGATCTCTCTCTGTGCAATCTCTTCTCCACTCTCCTATGGCAGCTAATTTTCTTCAGCCACTGTTGAGACTGTTTACATCAGAAGATCTCTCTTTGCCTTGGGGGTGGAGTGGGGGACTGGACTGCCCCGCCTCCTCAGAGAAAGGCCATAACATACAGAGAAAAGTACTGAATGTGAAATCAGAAGTCATAGCATCATCATCTCATCGACTTAGTGCTGGACAGGAGCTGAGACACCAGTTAGTCCCATGCCCCCAGTGTGCAGAGCAGATTACTGAGGCCCAGAGGGAGGAGGGGTGCCTTGTCCGAGGTCACACAGGTATTTTGGTGACCCAGAAGTGAGGATGGGCTTCACTGATCAAGTCATTCTCTCCCACCCTACTTGCCCCCATTGGTGACCAAGGACATCCAACTGACTGATGCTCTAGTCCATGGCCATAGGCAGAGATTTTTCTCTGGGCAAAGCCCAATCAGCCACTACGGGGACTGGATACATGTGATGTGGTCGAAAGATCCTTGGACTTCGAGTCAGGCCCGGGTTCTAGTCTCTGCTCCATCTTCTTTTACCTTGATGGCTGTTGACAAAGCACTTTCCTTCTCTCGGGCCCATTTTTCCTGCTTGTAAAATGAAGGGGTTGAATGACTTAGCAGACAGAGGCTAGTCTGGGAGTCAGAGGGATTGGTTCAAGTGCCTGATCTAGCACTTACTAGCTGTGTGACCTTGAAGAAATTACTTAACCTCTCTGGGCCTCAGTTTCCGCATTTGGAGGAAGGAAAGGAGTATCTATTAAGCACCTACTATGTGCTGGGCACTGTGCTAAGTGCTTAATAAATATTATCTGATTTGATCCTCACAGCAACCCTGGGAGGTAAGTGCTACTGTTTTCCACATTTCACAGTTGAAGCTGAGACAGACAAAGGTGAAGTAACTTGCCCAAGGTATCACAACTAAGGCAGTGTTTGGAACTGGATTTGAACTCATGTCTTCCAGACTCCAGGCCAGCAACTACCCATTGAACCTTATGAAAGGAAGAATGACTTCTGAAGCCCTTCCATCTCTCCATCTATGATTCTATGCTATGAAAAATCAGAAAAATAATATTTGTGACTTACCTCACAGGACTGTTAGAAGGAAAGCATTTCACACTATAGTACAATTTGGGGCAGCTGGATGGCACATCTGTTAGAACACTGGGCTTGAGATCAGGAAGACCTGAGTTCAAATGTGAACTCAGATACTTACTAGCTGTGTGACTCTGGACAAGTTATTTATCCTTTGTCTGCCTCAGTTTCCTCAACTGTGAAATGGGAATAATAATTGCACCTCCCTCCCAAGATTGTGAGGATCAAATGAGATATGATTTCTAAAGAGCTTAGCACAGTGCCTGGCACAAAGTAGGAACTTCATAAACATTTATTCCCTTCCCCCTAATAATGGCAACAATAGCTGATATTTCTATAGTATCCTAAGGATTACAAAGCATATACTGCTTCACTGGATCTTCCCAACAACTTTGTGTGGTAACATTGGGTTTGGAGATCCTGGGTTGAAGTCTCAGCTCTTACCCCTCCTAGCTCTGACTATGGGAAAGTGACTTTACCTGTCTATTTCCTCATCTGTGATATGGGACAATTCTTGCACCACCTATCTCACAAGGTTGTTGTAAAGAACAAGGATGGCTACACACCTGAGAAGTACTAACATAGATTTAGAATGTCAATGTTATTCTATGATTACGACCTTGGCCTTGTTAGCACAGCAAGCCGCTAACCACCAGGCTAAATAGTCCTATCTAGGACGCAAGTGTAAAGGGGATTAGTTGTATGTGTGCCGAATGCATCAGCCGAGGGCACTGCGTGTGAGCCGAATCCATCATGACGTGCTGAGTGTGGCTCTGATTTTTTATTTATATCTTCCCTTTACTTGTCACCATCTTGTTTATAGGCAGGCGGAGATGCACCCCTCGTATGTGTTAAATATATATGCGTCTCTGTGTGTGTGTATATGTGCGCTCACCATTTATATTTATGCATCTCCTCCGAGGATTAATTTAGCCAAATAACTGAAGCTATTTAGGTAGCTGACATTCATGCTGTGAACGGAATATGGGAGATAATTCACGGAGGGGCTGGCATTGCCCTGAGGATGCTCCCCGCCTGCCTGCCAGGGATCAGGTTATTTAAACTTGTATCCTCTCTTCTCCGCAGTCAAGGAGCCACAGAGCAGACAGACATCTTCACTCAAAGGTTTTGCCTTTCAACATGACATAGTGAAAATAGCGTTTGTCTTGGAGTCAGGGGACCTGGGTTCAAATGCTTAATCAAGCATTTACTAACTGTGTGACTCTGAGCAAGTTTTTTCACCTTTCCCAGGTCCAATTTACACATCTATGAAATGTCAATAATGATATACCAATCAACAAGAATTTATTAAATGCTTACTATGTACCAGGTACTGAGCTAAACACTTTATAATTATTATTTCATTTAATCCTCACAAAAATCCTAAGAGTCAGGTGCTGTTATTATCCTCACTTTACAGGTGAGGAAACTGAGGCAAGCAGAGGTTAATTGATTTGCTTAAGGTCACACAGCTAATAAGTCTCTGAGGTCAAATTTGAACTTAAGTCTTCCTGACTCCAGGCCTGGCACTCTATCCACTTAGCTGCCTAGCTTTCCCTAATTCTAATGGGGTAGTCAACATGTAAAGAATTGATACCTACAGAGTAGATGGAAAGTAACCTTAGAGGGAAAGACTAGCAACTGGAGGATTAGGAAAGGACTCAATCAATCTATCAACAAACATTTATTAAACACTGCTATGTGTCAGGCCCTGTGCTAAGCATTAAGGATACAAAAAGAGACAAAAGACAGTCCCTGCCCTCAAGGAGCTTACAATCTAACGTGGTAGACTACATGCAAACAAATATATGCAAAGCAAGATCTATCTAGGATAAATAGGAAATACTTAACAGAGGGAAGGCACTGGAATTAAGAAGGGTTGAGAAAGGCTTCCAGTAATAGATGGGATTTTACTTGGAACTGAAAGGAAGCCATGAGAGTCAGTAATCATAATGGAGTAGGGACAGTATTACAGGCATGGGGGTCAGCCAGAAAAAAATGTCCAAAACCAAGAGATGGCTACTTGTGGAATAGCCAGGAAGCCATTGTCACCAGATTGAAGAGTCGTATTTGGGGAATAAAGTATAGAAAGAAGACTGGCAAGGTAGAAGGGGGCTAAGTTATAAAGGGCTTTGAATGCTAAACACAGTATTTTGTATTTTCTCCTAGAAGCAATGAGAAGCCACTGGAGTTTATCGAAGGGTCAGGGTTGGGGAATAACATGGTCAGAACTGCCCTTTAGGAAAATCACTTCAACGACTGAATGTAGGATGGATTGGAGTGGGGAAAAATTGAGAGAGGCAGACCCACTGGCAGGTTACTGTAACAGTCAGGTATGAGAAGATGAGAGGTTGCACTAGAGTGGGGCAGTGTCAGAGGAGAGAAAGGGACATATGGGAGAGATGATACGAAGGTGAAATGAACAGACTTTGGCAACAGCTTGGTTATGGAAGGTAAGGGATAGTGAGGAATATAGGATGAGTCCTACATTGTGAACCTGAAGGACTGGGAAGATGGTATTGCCCTCTACAATAATATGGATGGTAGAAAGGGACTAGGATTTCGAGGGAAAGACAATGAGTTCAATTTTGGACATAGTAAATTTAAGATGTCTACTGAATATCCATTTCAAGATGTCTGAAAGGCAGTTGGAGATGAGAGATTGGAGGTCAGCAGAGGGTTTGGGGCAAGATAGGTAGACTTGAGAATCATCAGTATAGAAAAGGTAATTAAATCCATAGGAACTGATGATAGGTCATCAAAGTGAAGAAAAGAGTGTCTAGGACCAAACCCTGAAGGGACACTTATGGCGGGGGGGGGAGACATGATCTGGAAAAGGATCCAGCAAAGGAAACAGAGGAGGAGTGGTCAGATAAGTAGGGTGAGAACCAGGAGAAAGTGGGGTCCCAAGAATCTAGAGAGAAGATAGCATCAAGGAGATGGTCAATAAGTAACAGTGTCAAAGGCTACCAGGATAATGAGGATAGAGAAAAGGCATGAAGAGCCATTGAACTTAGTCTTGAAGGGAGCCAGGGATTCTAAATGTAAATGAGGAAAGGGATCATTCTAGTTATGAGGGATAGCCAAAGCAAAGGCGTGGAGAAGGGAGATCGAGTGTCCTGTATGAGGAATGGCAAGTTAGCTAGTATGACTAATTATAGAGTGTGTGATAGGAAGTAAAGCATTTGTTGCTCAGTCATTCTGTCATGTCCAACTCTTTGGGACTCCATTTGGATTTTCTTGTTGAAAATGCTGGAGTGGTTTTGCCATCCTTCTTCAGATCTTTTTACAGGTGATGATCTGAGGCAAGCAAAATATAAGAATACCATAAATGTAAGAAAAGGTTAGGTTGTGAGGGGCTTTAAATGCCAAACAGCTTTATATTTTTGAGATTGGAAATAATAGGGAGTTTATTGGGTTAGGGTAGTAGCATGGTGACAACACCTACCAAATCACTTCACTGACAAAAAGGATGATTTCAGAAGAACCTGGAAAGACTTAGATGAACTGATGCAAAGTTAAGTGACCAGAACTAGAAGAACATTGCACACAGTAACAGCAATATTGTAATGATAATGAACTGTGAAAGATTTAGCTACTTGGATCAGTATAGTGTTCCAAGACAATTCCAAAGGACTCATGATGAAAAATGCTATCCACCTCCAGGGAGAGAACTGATGAACTTTGAGTGTGAAGTATATTTTTTTAACTTCATATTTCTTGGTTTTTAATTACAAGATGGTAAATGTGGAAATATGTTTTGTATGATTTCATGTGCAAAATGGGTGTCATATTTCTTGCCTTATCAATAGATAGGGGAGGAGTAGAGGGACGGAGAAAATTTGGAATGCAAAACAAAAATTAATGAAATTAACAAAAAAGAAGAAATCACTTTGGTAGCTGAGTGGAGGATGGATTGGAGTCACAGAGATCCTTTAGAAGGCTGTTGTCATAGTCTAGATGAAAGGTGCAGAAGTGTGATGGTTTCAAGAGTAGAGAAAATGAGATGCATTTGAAAGATGTTGTGAAGGTAGAAATGGCAAGATTTGGCAGTTCATTGGATCCAGGCTATTTGCACTTCATTTGGGCCTTCATACATATCCTTGAGGTGATGGCACAAGAACAGAAATGAAGCTAAGGCCATCTGTGAAAGGGCTTCTCACCACAAACTGGTTCCTTCTCTCAAATTTGGCCCTCTGTCCCATGGAGATCATGCCAAGCTCTCACACAGAACTCCAGACACCCCACAATCCACCCCCTCCACTGGCTCCATAGCAGTTAGCACACTGGGAAGAGACACAGAGACATTCCCACATTGGATAAATTTCTTTACAGAAAGACAGATGATGTAGAAACCCCTAGTAACTTCCAGTATCAACTATAAAATAGATATAGAAAGAGAGATCTCTTATTTGTACATGGTTGTTTTACTGTTGTGTCTCCCATTAGATTGTGAGTTCCTTGAGAGAATGGACTATTTTTTAGTCTTTCTTTGTGTACTCAACACTTAGCACTGTTCTTAGCACATAGTAGGGACTTAGTTAATAAATGCTTTTTTGACTGACTGGCCTTTCCCAATTCTTGGAAGCTCGCCTGAGCTTGACTTGTTCTGTGAATAATCCAGTTGCCCCAAAGTTGGATAGGCTAATTCAATCTACCAGCAAGTGATGATATACTCTAAATATACAGGTAAGGCAGAGCAAAGGTAAAGCAGAACATTATAGCTCAGTCTCAACTGCCTCCCACCAGGTTTAAGGAAGAGCATACCAGCTGTGGTCCCTGGCCATGGCACTGACACTCATCTTTTAATGGTCAACCACTTACTTTGCAAGGCTATTGTAAAGACAGCTTTGTGTAATTCCTGAAGTCCTGTAGAAATATATGCTGTTATTATTCTCAGCATCTTTCCCCAAGGAAGAAGTAGTGGTGGTTACCATGTGAGGCTCTACTCTGGCTCCTTCCTGTCTCCATTGAAGTCATTTGTTTCTTCTACCATACTTTTCATCTTCCAGTCATTTTGAAAGTCACAGGAGCAAACCTGACTTTTTATACTGGCTTACATGAACCCAATAGAGTGAAAAGGACAAACTACTAGGGAGCTCTGAGGATGACCTTATTGCAGAGATAAGGTGTGCTACACTGGGCCCTGCAATGGGGTGGATTTCTCTGGTGCTTTTGTTTCATTCTTCCACTAGTTTTCTCCATCTAACTCCTTGGGGAACCCTCAGAAATGCAGAAGGCATACTAAACTTTATGAAAGCCAATACAGAGACTTCTGGCCATGATCTAGGATTCTGGCTAAAACACAAGCTGAACAGATCCATGGAATACCTTTCCTTCCTAAATCTGAATTTTTTGACTCCCTAAAATCCACCTTAATCATAGGATCAAACCCCACCCTAGCCCTGCCCCAAACAGATCCAAATCCTCCAGTAGTCCCTCACTATGTTCAGAAAAAAAGATTATTTTAATTCATTCTGCTGTTCAAGGCTCCCTTATATCTAGCCCCAAAACACATTTTTTAGTTCTCTCTCTCATTCTTTTACAGCTAACACTCAATCCTCCTGGTGTAAATTTTCCCACCACTGCACCTTTGCTCCCATTGTCCCTTCCTATTGAATTTCCCTTTCCCACATCAGCCTGTTGAATCAATATTGCCACTCCAAAGCTCAGCTCAAATAGCAGTGTCCCCCATGAAAGCTAAGGGTTGCTCTCCAGGTCACAGAACACCTAGAGGATTGTGTTCTTGTCTAGGTTCCACCTTTTAGGAAGAGCATTGACAAGCTAACAATGTTCAGAGAAGGGTGCCCAGATTGGTGAAAGGGCTTGAAACTGTGCATATGAGGATTGGCTGGAGGAAGTGCACGTGTTTAGCTTGGAGAAGAAAAGACTCAGGGGACACAGTATCAATGTCCTCATTGAAGAGCTGTCATGTGTATGAAAGGGTTAGATTTGCTTGACTTGGTCCTAGAAGTCAGAAAATGGAGTGGATGGGTGGAAGCTGCAAAAGGAAGATTTCGTCTTCATGTAAGAAAGGCACTTTTTTATAATCAGAACTGTCCAACATGGAATGAGATGCTTTAGGAAGTAGCAATGTTCCCCATTACTGAAGTTCTTCAAGCACAGTCTAGATGACCACTTGGCTAGGACTGGACCAGGTGACCTCTGAAGTCCCTTCCTACTTTGAAATGCCACTGTTCTATGATCTTGTGAGAGATACAAAGATGGATGAGACAGCTGCTACCCTAGCAGGTTAATACTTCTCTCCTCACACCCACATCTGAGTTATGGAGGACACATTTTAAAGAAATGAACCCCTCATTTGCCCCTCAAGATTGGTCCCTTTAGGTCCTTCCCAAAACTTACTGGATACCAAGTGGCCTGAACTATTTCCATTTCTTTGGTTGAGGTTTCTGGGCAGCTGTGGCAAACAGCTGTTCTATTTCCACCCCAGAGAGAGCTGCATTTCACTGGTATGTAAAGCCATTTCCATTAAGCAGACAGAGAATGTGGTTCTCCAGAATGAAAGATGCCCCATTGGATACCAGAGCAGGACAGAGAAGGGCTGTTAACCACTAATAAATGCATTGGGCTCAAGTCTCACATACTGCAGTCCCGGCTTATGCTGCAGTGAGCTCTTTTTTGGGAGTAACTGATGAAGCCATAAAGAAGGGAGAGCAAATGAGTTTTAATTGTCTGCCTGCGAATGAGACCATCCATTCCCCCAGTGCTTACCCTTCTCCTTCTTGCTGGTTCCCACCTCTTCCTCCTCCTCACCATGCTCAGCCTCACAATAGAACTTAGACCAACCCTTGGGCCCAAGGTTTATTTAACTACTGACTGAGCCACGTAGCTAAAGCCAAAGTTAGGCTATGTTTATTACAATCAATAAATCATGGGACCGTATCTGATCCAGAGACAGAAATAGCACATGGAGAAAGAACAAGCTGCTGGGGAGCTCTGAGGGTGACCGCCATTGTAGAGATAAGGCATGATACAATAAGGCATGATACATCAAGCCCAGTTGCAAATTGGCTGCAATGGACAGGCTTTCCCTGGATCCCCAGTTTTATCCTGCCATTTTTTTCTGTCCCCTCTCTTTGGGGAAGCCCTAGGAGTTTTGCAAGGATGTTATCCTTAATAATAATAGCTACCACTTATATAGAATTGTAAGGTTTGTAAAGCTTTGTATAAGTTAGTTCATTTGATTTTCCCACAACAATCCTGGGAGGAAGGTGCTATTATTATTCCAGTTTTGTGGATGGAAAAACTGAGACTGAACTGTCAAATGACTTGGTCATGGTCACAGAGCTAGTAAGTGTCTTAAGCAGGTTTTGAACTAAGGTCCCCTTGACACAAGTCCAATGCTCTTATTCACTTAGACATCTCACTATCCTTCCTACTGGCTTATAGAAAATTTTGGTTGCAACATTTCTCGAATATGTCCCCTTGGATCCTATGACACTGCCATCACTCTAGTATAAGCCCTTATTACCTCATGCCTTGATTATTACAATATCCTGCTAAGGGGGCTGCTCCATTCACAATCACTAAAGTGATTTTCCTAAAATATAGGTCCAGTCATGTCACCTCTCTACTCAATAAACTCCAGCGGCTTCCTATGGCTTCCAAGAGCAAATACCAAATTCTCTGTTTGGCCTTCTACACCCTTCATAACCTGCCCTCTCCTACATTTCCAGTCTTCTTACACTTTACCTCCCAACCCACATTCTTTGATCTAGTGACACTGGCCTCCCAGCTGTTCCATGAACAAGATATCCCTCATTCAGCTCCAGGCATTCTCTCCAACTGTTCCCTATGCCTGGAATGCTCTCTTTCCTCTGCTCTGACTACTGACCTCTATGGTTTCCTTTAAATCCCAACTAAAATCTCACATTTTACAAGAAGCCTTCCCCAATCCCTCTTAATCCAATGCCTTTCCTCTGGTATTTTCAATTTGTCCTGAATATAGCTTGTTTTGTGTATATTTGTTTGCATGTTGCCTTTTCCATTAGATTGTAAGTTCCTTGAAGGCAAGGACTGCCTTTTACTTCATTTTTTTTTATTCCCTGGGGCTTAGCACATTACCTAGCATAAAGCAGGCACTTGATACATGTTTATTCTATGATTCAATGACACTTTTCCAAGCAGCCTTGTGGGCTCTTTTTCCTTCCTAAGTTAAAATGACTTAGAGCTGTAGGGGAGCTTAGAAAAAAAACCTATGTATCTCATTGTATATGGATAAAGAAACTAGAGTCACAAAATGTGAAAAATACAGTCATTCCAACTTCATTCTATTTTCTCTCTGGTAAATAAAATCATAGAGTCAAAGAATATACTAGAGTAAGAAGGAACCTTAGTGATTATCTAGTCCAAACCCTTAATTTTACAATAGAGAAAACTGAGGCACAGGGAGAAGAGACCTACCCAAAGTCACAAGGATAGTAAACAGGAAAGCCATTCAATGAACCAAAGTTATAGGCCCATGAGCTGGCAGAGACTTTAGAATAACCTAATCCAAACCTCTTACTTTACAGATGAATTATCAGAGATTGTGAAAGGTTATATGTAAAGTCTGGATTTGAACACAGGTGGTCAACGCTGAATCTAAGACTGGCCCAGTCATTCTGGAAAGCAATAGGGCTACCAAAGTTATTCAACTATGCATACCCTTTGACCCAGTGATACTGCTATAGGCCTGTTCTTAAAAAAAGAGGAAAATGACTCATATCTACAAAGATATTTATAGTAGTTTTTTTAAGTAATGAAGAACTGGTAAAAGAGTACCCATCAATTGAGTAATGGTTGAACAAATTATATATATGTAATAGAATATTATTGTGATGAAAAGATGAATGGGACACTTTCAGAGAAGCCTAGGAAGACTTGTATGTACTGATGCAGAGGGAGTAATCAGAACAAGGATACTGACTTATACAATAGCAACAATGTTGCCAACACAAACAACTTTGAGAAACATAAGTGTTCTGATCAATCCAACAACCAATTCCATAAGATCAATGATGAAGCTTACTACCAACCTTCTGACAGAGATCATGGACTCAGGCTATATAAGACATACATTTTGGGACATGATATATATTTGTTAAAAGGGTTTTTTTTTTTCTTTCTTAAGAGAGGAGAAAAGTGGGTGGGAAAGAAAGCAAATTCTTCTTAATTGAAAAAATAATTAGAAAAACAAATCTATTAGATTTAACAGTGATAAAAGTAAAGTCTCATACTTGGATTCAAGAAAATCAGCCCGACAATTACAAAATTAGAGAGGTATCTCTTGACAGCAGTTGATCTGAAAAACATGTGAAATTGTCAGTGTCCTCTAAACTCAATGTGAGTCAATAGTGTGGTATGTCTGGTGGCCAAGAAGGCCAATGCATTCTGAGGATTCATTAAGAGATATGCAGTGTTAAGGATGAGGGAGTCCCTGTTGTCCTCTATCCTCATCAAGACACAGCTAAAGTATTGTGTTCATTGCTGCATGACACATTTTAGGAAGGATGAAGATAGGTATTTGTTAAACACCTTCTATGTGTCAGGCACTGTGCCAAATGTTTTACAAATATTATTTCATTTGATCCTCACAGCAATCCTGGGAAGTGGGTGGCATTATGATCTCTATTTTGCAGTTGATGAAACAGAGAAAGACAGAGGGTAAGTGACTTATCCAGGGTCACACAGCAAGTAATGATCTCATGGTGAACTTAAGTCTTCCTGACTCCAGGCCCAGTTCTCTACCCACTGAACCACCAGCCTCCTCTAACATCCCTAAAGGAAAGACACTGATAAACTAGAATGTACCCAAGGAAGGAAGAAAATGGTGAAGGACCTTAAAAATAATGCCACAAGGATCAGTTAAAGAGGATAGGGACATCTAGGCTGAATGGGGAGAAGATGGATGGAAGATAAGATATCTGAAGGAAGCAAGTCACGTTGACAAGCATTTAAGTGTCTACAATACACTGGGCACTATGGTAAGCTGTGGGAAGACAAAGAAAGGCCAAAGACATGATTCCTGCCTTCAAGGAGCTCATAGTTTGATGGAAAGACATCATGCAAACAACTATATATGCAAACACAAGATATAGTCAGGATAAATTGGAAATAATCTTAGAGGGAAGACATCAGCACTAAGGATGAAGTTAGATTAGACTTTCTGACCACAGGAGGCAGAACCAGGAATAATAGATGGAAGGCTTAATGTCAAGAAAACCTTTCTATCAATTAGAGCTCACCCAAAGAGAGTTAGGGGACTCCAGAAAGTAGTAATAGTAATAACATTTAGCATTTATGTACCTCTTCCAGATTTCTAAAGCACTACATGTTAGTTCATTTGACTTTTCCTGAAACAACTCTGTGAGGTAGGTGTTATTATTATCTTTGTTTTGTTGATGGAGAAACTGAGGTGGAGGGGGTCATGTGACTTGGCAAGTCTTCCATCCCTGGAGGTTTTCAAGCAAAGTCTGGGTGGCGACACATCAAGTATGATGTAGAGGTCATCTTGTTTAGTTCGATTTGATAAGATTTCCTTTGAGGTCCCTTCTAACTCTGAGATTCTGTGACTCAGTTACTCCAAGTTCAGCATTCTTTTACTACTGAACTGAAGTAGTTGGGAGCTGAAATAGAGGCAGGGAATTAGGTAAGATGAGTTTTAAGGATCCTCCCAGCTTCAAGGGCTTCCTGATGCCTGGAAAGTCTAGATTTAGATTTAGTTGAGCCAACTGGACTCACTAGGGACAAAGATATAACTAAGGATGTCAATGGAAGCAGTTGGGGCTGCCAAGAAAAGGGAACAATGAGTGCTAATGGTGTGTATTACAAAATCATCCCTTCTCCCTTCTTCAGTAGAGTACACTGGTAGTTCGGTACAGTGGGCTTTGAATCAAAGATCTCCTGATTGAATTCCAGCTCAGCTACTTTTGATTCCATGCTATTCAACGAGCAGCTGTTGAAGACATCCTATGTGCTGGGCACTATGCTAGGCACTGGACACACAAAAGCACCAAAGAAATAAACACTCCCCTTGAGGAGTTTACAGTTTAAAGGAGAAAATTCCATGTATAAAAATGTCTATATACATACATACATAATAAATATGAAGTAATTCTGGAAGGTGAGGGGAACACTAATGACACACAACATAAGGAAGGACCTTTTGTAGGGCTCAGGAGGAGGCACCTGAGTTATGCTTTGAAGGAATGTAAGTATTCTAGAAGAAAAAGGTGCAATAGCATAGAGATAGGAAACGGAAGACCATGTGATGAGAACAGCAAGAAGGTCGATTTGGTTGGAAAATAGAGGACAGGAGGGATGGTAATGTGAGTTCAGCTTGGAAAGATGACTTGGAGCCAGACTGTGAATGAGATTTAAATATAAAAGAAAAGAATGTGTATTTTGTTCTAGAGACAATAAAGGAACACTGAAGCTTCTTGATCAGAGAAGTGATATGAGCAGATCTGTCTTTTAGAAATATCCATTTTGCAACCAAGTTTAGAAGGGAAGCAAAAAGCTGGGAAACAATTCTTACTGCCAGTGTTTCTGATAAGAGGCCTCTTTTCTAAAATACATAGAGAACTGAGTCAAATTTATAAGAATACAAATCATTCCCCAATTGATAAATGGTCAAAGGATATGAAAAGGCAGTTTTCACATGAAGAAATTAAAACTATCTATAGTCACATGAAAAAAATGCTCTAAATCACTATTAATTAGAGAAATGCAAATCAAAACAACTCTAAGGTACCACATCACACCTATCAGATTGGCTAATATGACAAAACAGGAAAATGATAAACGTTGGAGAAGATGTGGGAAAATTGGCATACTAATGCATTGTTGGTGGAGTTGTGAACTGATCCAACCATTCTGGAGAGCAATTTGGAACTATGTCCAAAGGGCTATAAAACTGTGCATACCCTTTGACCCAGCAATACCACTCCTAGGTCTGCATCCCAAAGAGATCATAAAAAAGGAAAAAGGGGCCACATGTACAAAAATATTTATAGCAGCTCTTTTTGTGATAGCAAAGAATTGGAAATTGAGGGGATGCCCATCAATTGGGGAATGGCTGAACAATTTGTGGTATATAAATGTAATGGAATATTATTGTGCTGTAAGAAATGATGAGCAAGTGGATTTCAGAAAAAACTTGGAAAGGCTTACAAGAACTGTTGTTGAGTGAAGTGAGCAAAACCAGGAGAACATTGTACATAGTAATAGCAACACTGTGCAATGATCAACTATGACAGACTTAGCTCTTCTCAGCAATGCCATGATGTAAGACAATTCCAAAAGACTCATGATGGAAAATGCTTAGATAGCAGAATTATGGAGTCTGAATGCACATCAAAACATACTATTTTCTCGCTCTTTTTTTCTTCTCATGGTTTTCCCCTTTCGTTCTGATTCTTCTTTCACAACATGACTAATGTGGAAATAAATTTTATATGATTGTATTTGTATAGCCTATATCAGATTGCACGCTGTTTGGGATGGGAGGAAGGAGAAAAAAATTTGGAACTCAAAATCTTATAAAATTGAATGCTGAAAACTATCTCTATATGTAGTTGGAAAAAATAAAATACTAGTAAGTGGGGGGAAAAGAGATTGCAAGCAGGGTGCTAATCAGGAAACTATTGCAACAGTTCAAGTTAAAGGTGATAGCATCCTGAACTCAGATAGGGGTTTTGTGATTGGAGGGAAGAGAATAGAAGGAAGAGAAATTGTGGAGGTAGGATCAAAGGGCTTGGTTACTGATTCAATATGAGGAGGGAGGGAGAATGAAGAGTAAAGATGACTTGGAGGTTGCAAACTTAAATGACTGGAAGGTTGGTGGTGCCCTCAAGAAAAATAGGAAAGTTAAGCAAAAGAGTGGCTATTGGGAGAAAAATAATGAGTTCTGTTTTGGGTTTGAATATCCTACAGGACATCTAGTTGGAAATGTCCAGTAAGCAAAAGATTTTGTGAAATTGGAGTTCAGAAGAAAGACTAGGCTTGGATATGTGCATCTGGAAGCTATCATCATAGAAACTGAACCAGAGGGAAGTGAGAAAGTGTGTGTGTGTGTGTGTGTGTGTGTGCACATGCAAAACAGACAAAGAAAGGAGAGGAGAGAGAGGAAAAGAGAAGAAAATGGATGGTGATCCAATATTAAATGAGAAGGAATAGTCAAATAGGTAGGAGGTAAATCAGAAGTGAAGTTTCATGAAAACTTGGGAAAGAAAGTGTATCTCAGAAGAGGGATTTATTAACAAGTCAAAGGCACCAAGAGGTTAAAGAAGGGGGAAGGAAGTGAGAACTAGCGAAGACTGTTAGATTTTGCAGTTAGGAGATGACTGGTCACCTTAGAACAATTTCAATTGGATCATGAGTTTGGAATCCAATCTGTGAGGGCTTGAGAAGTGAAAGGAAAGTGAAGTGAAGGTAATGAATCTGTAAACAGCTTTTCCCCAGGATTTTGGCAATCCAAGGTAGGAGAGATGTAGGATGATAGCTTGAAGGTCTAGTGATTTCAGAATGTGGAAGATCTGGGAATGTTTGTAGATAACATAACGAGTACTAGGAAAGAAGGAAGGAACCATTTACATAGCACCTATGCATCAGGCACTGTGTAAGTGCTTTACAGATATTATCTTATCTGATCCTTACAACAACTCTGGGAGGTGGTACCATTGTTATCCCCATTTTGCAATTAAGGAAACTGAGGTGGACAAAGGCTAAGTGACTTGCCCATGGTCACCCAGCTAGTAACTGTCTGAGGTAGAATTTGAACTCAGGTGTTCTTGTCTCCCAGCCCAGTACTCTATCAAGGGTAAAAGAAAGTACTAAGACAGAGAAGGTGACTGAAGGGAGTAAGCTCACAAATGAGATTGGAGGGGATGAGATCAACAGTTAAAAAGTAGAGGAGTTGGCACTGGCAAGGAGAAAGATGACTTCTTCCTCCAAGACTGGAGCAAAGGAAGATGCTGAGATTTTAAGTGCAAAGGATGGGAGAAGACAGAGACCCTTATAGTTTCAATCTTCTTGCTAAAGTATAAGGTGAGGTCTTCAGATGAGAGGGAAGGGAAGGCAAAGATAAGTAGAGAAGAGATGAAAAAATGTAGTACAGACAGTATGGGGTGTGGATAAGGAATCAGTCAACGAAGAGTAAACCACTTAATATACCGCGGTGATGGCCCAGTTGAGATTAGCTAGCATATTATTTGTAGTAGATGTAATGGTATCTTCCTCCAGCATTACTCAACAGTTCATACGTGTAACCCCTGCCCCAAAGTCCATTTGTATGGGACTCTTTTCTTATTGGTATAGACAAATGTCCTGTCCTATGTGAGGAGCAGAGTGGAGCTGTCAACAGGCAAGAGCTTAAGTTCTTGGACAGTCCCCCTCTTTGAAGACTCTTCAAGGCGGAATCCCACTATAGGATCCTCCAAATGAGAGTCTTCTTTGAGGGTAGTATTAGTTGCACTCTCCCAAATTTCTTTTCATTTTTTGGTGAGGCAATTGGGGTTAAGTGACTTGCCCAGGGTCACATAGCTAATAAGTGTCAACTGTCTGAGGCTGGATTTGAACTCGATTTCTCCTGACTCCAAGGCCAGAGCTCTATCTACTGTGCCACCTAGCTGCCCCCATTAGTTGCACTCTCAAAGGGGTAGAGTTGGCTTCTAGCTTTGAGAGAAAATACAGAAGAGGCCAACTCCACTTCAGGTTGCTGAAGGAAAAGACTTTGGGAAGACACGACCAGTCTTTATCATGTCCTCATCCACAGCTTGCTTCTCTAAAGACTTTGGAGAGTTTCTCTCAGGTGAAATCCAGGACCCTCTCTCTTGGTTGACCTGAGTTACCTCACTCCCAGTGGGAAGACTCCTTTACCCTGTATTGTCTGGTGTATATTCTCCTATGTATACCTTCTTTGATTTCTGTTTTTGCTATGATTTGGATAAATAGGTTTCTTTGCTATTCTCTATGACTGTTCATTATGGAACTGGTGTTAGGTTGGAAGAAGTCAAGCCATGGATATAAAGTTTCATGTCTCCTTGCTCAGTAACAAAGTGATCAAAAGTGAGATAAAATATAAGGAAGTAGATCCATATAATTCTAATCTGGTTTCTCTCTCTGTCTCTCTCTCTCTCTCTCTCTCAGAGTGGCCTCTGGTCCTAACCTCCTGCCTCCCATTCTGGCATAAGTAAAAGTCTCCCTAGGAGAAGGATGGCAACTGTGAAAGAGTCAAAAGATATCTATTCTGTCTCCCTTCAAGCCACACAATGTCACACATTTATCACACATGGAAACCTCACTTCATGCATGGGACCTCCTCTCATTTGCTACATAGGGATGATGGGGGGCAGTGTAAATCCAATGTTAATGCTTGGAAAGGAATGCTTGGCAATTGGCAAGGCAGCAAGAAATTCATGAGAAGAGGACAGTGTAACATCAAAATAGTTAACTATGACATAAAGACTTTGAAGGGAGGAAAATGAGACCAGAGTATGTATTGATAAACTAGGAAAACATGGAGGAACTGGTAGGTGGAAATCATGGAAATCTTGTGGGGGAAGTGATTGCTTCTTCCTAGAGATCATGATAAAGGAGAGGAAAGTTACGAGCATAGTCTGACATGTCCCCTAGATTTGGGAAAGAAGATTTCAAAGAGTTCAGAGGAATGCTAGGTTGAGAACATAGACTGAAATTCAACTGGGAAAGTCATCCCAGGAAGGATGGAAAACTCTCAAAGATGAAATTCTGAAGACAAAAAGGCAAGTACTCCAATGAGGAGGAAAAATGAGAGTTGTCAGAAGAGATGGATGTTGATGCACAGGGAATAATACACTAACAAACTCAGATTTTTGAAAAGATATGCACATAAAATGGAAGCAAAGGCAGGTAACAGAGGATGAATATAAAGGCATGGGATGGGCCTGTAAAAATAGTGTCAGGAGAGCTTAAACTCAGAATGAGCTAAGATTAGCAAGGAAAGTTAAGGACAATGAAAAAAGGGGGGTGTTGTTTCCGAAGCTAATTTAGAGGAAAGCAGAGGATCAAAGAAAATATAAGATGCTTCTTGGAGTGGATGGGGCAATGACGGGACAACAGAGGGAAGACAAACCTGCTCAGCTTTTATTTTGCTTCTATTTTCTGTACCAAGAACAATGGTCATTGCATAGATAAAAATAACCGAACAAAAATGGTTAACAGGGAGTTGATACTGAAAACGGGTAAGGAAATGGTAAGAGAGAACCTAGCTGAATTCAAGATGAATTCTATCTTTGAGTACTAAAAGAATCCACTGCTGGATGTAATTACTGAGTCACTGTCAGTGATTTTTTTCCAAAATCATGGAGAATGGGAGAGAATCCACAAGACTGGACATGAGCAAACATTCCAGATTTCCAGAAAAGGATGAGAAAAGGGGTCTGAAAACTTTAGGTCAATAAGCTTCACTTCAGTTCCTGGGGAAATACTAAAATGGATCTTTAAACATCTAGAAAAGAAGTGGTGATTATAAAGCACCAACATGGTTTCATCAAGGACAGGTCATAAATCTGGGTGACACTATGGATAGAGTTTTTGACTTGGAGTCAGGAAAACCCAAGTTCAAATACTGCCTCAGACACTTACTTAGCCCTATGACCCTAGACATGTCATTTAACTTCTTAATTTCAGTTTCCTTATCTATAAAATTAGGATAATGATAGTACCTGCCTCACAGGGATGTGGGTCAAATGAGTTGCACCATATGTAAATCTCTTTGCAAACCTTAAAGAGGTCATATCAATGCTGTTATTGAAATGATGATATTGATGTCAGAATCACCTTATTTCCACTTTTGATAGTGTTTCTAAATTTCTGGAAAATTCTACAGATTTAGTTTATGTAGAATTTAGCAAAGAACACTTCAGGATCTTATACAGTTCCTGTGGATGAGGGGGAGATTTGTGGAACAGAAAATAATGCAATTAGAACTGGTTGAATGGCCAGACCCAAAGATTAGCCACTAATGAGTCAATGTCACCCAGGCAGGAAGTCTCCAGTGGAACATCCCAGGAATCTCTGCTTGGCTCTATGCCTTTTAACATTGTTCACAGCAACTTGTACTAAAGCACAGCTGGCATGTAAAACTTGCTAGGGATAGCTAATGCATTGGATGACACAGTCAAGACCAAGAAGATCTTGAGAGGCTAAATAAAGTGTGCTGTAATGGAAGGACCACCGATCTGAAGTCAGAGCTTGTGGGTACAAACGCCACCTCTGATGCTCACTCACTGTGACTCTGATGACACCATTTAACCTCTCTAAGCCTCAGTGTCTCATCTGTAAAAGGAAGGGAACTTGTATTAGATGGTTTCTGAGGTCCTTACGGGATCAATTTAAATAATATCTTACACTTGAGTTCCAAAAGTCAACCTCACATATATGAAATTAGAGAAGAGAAGGGTGGTTAGACAAAAGTTTGTCTGAAAAAATATATGGGGGTTTCAAATAAGCTTGAAGCTCAAAATGAGTCAGCAGTATGATGTGGTGGCCAAAAATGTCAATGTGATCTGCTTAGCTTCTAGAAACAACAAGGTGATGGTGTCTCTGTACTTTGCCCCAGTCAGACTACAGATGGACTATCCAGGGTTGGGGGGCAGTGTTCAGCTCTCTATACCACAGTTTAGGAAAGATACCAATAAGCCGGAGAGTATTCAAAGTGCCAACAAGACCTCAAGTCTATGACATATGAGGATTGACTGAAGGAAGTGGGCTAGCTTAGTAGATAATGGGTTCCTGCTCACGAAATGTCTTCAGGCAGAGTCTGGATGACCCCTTGCTGGGTATGTTCTAGAGAGAATTCTCTTTCTACCATGATGTGGACTAGAGAGTGTGGCAGTCCCTTCCAAAGCTAAGGTTCAGTAATTCTGTGATTTTGGAAATTATCATGTGGAAAGGGAACAAGTTCAGAGTTGGGAATGAAGCACAGGGAGACTGTTGTCAGTGGAATTTCAGTGTTTTGGATCACAGCATTTTGGGTGATAATGAAATCAAGAACATGGCTGACTTTATATGTCAGTAAGGGGGAGTGAAAGTCAAAGTCATGAATGTCAAGGAGACTGATGAACTAGAAAGTCAAGATGTTTGAGTTCTCTCTCCACATATAAATAGAAATAAATAGAAATAGATACATATACATAAATACACATACATACATATATGTATGTATAAATGTGTGTAAGGGTAAGGATTAGGATTAGATTGGAGAGGAAGACCAAGAGCCAGTTCCCAACCTCTTTGAGAATGGAGAAATGGCATCTCCATTAGACAATGGAATCTAAAGTTAAACCTGGAGATCTTCTAATGACCAAAAATCCAACCATGTTCAAATCTGATGAAGATACCCCAGGACCTGAACCCAAGAGCTTTGGGACTAGCAAAGTCCCCCAGACAACCAGACCTGCTTCCATCCCACACAGCCATTATTGAGAGGGGAAATCATTGTGGACAAAGGGCCAACATTTGTTCACCAACCACCACCACCACCAGCTACTGATCAACTTCCAAAAACAGACAGATAGTCACAGGAAACCTGGGAGTGGCAACCTTCCCCCCTACCCCAGAACACTGGTCCCACTTCTAGCCCAGCCCTCAAAGCTATCATTCAGGGAGATTGTTCCTGTGGAAAGGGTGTCAGCCATCCCCACCAACTGCCAATCCACTGCTACCCACAGGGCAGGAAAGCTAGCCTAACTGAAGCAATGATGTACTCTGAGGGCAAAATAGGAGACAGAATGTGCCAGGCAAGTCAAACTGCCACCACCACCATCACCACCACCTTGTCCATTAGCTCCCCTCAGAGTCTGAAAGAGACATCCCAGGGCCCTGAACCCAGGAGTCTTGGGAATAGCAATGCTTCCAGCCCAATGTCCACAACCATCATCCTGTGAAGCAACCCTCATGCAAAGGAAGATTGGGAACTACTCCTGCAGGTGCTATCACCACATCTTTTGAAGAACCAAAAAAGAATTCTCATCACCAAAGTCTATCAAATGGCTCAACATCAGAAACAGATATGATTTTATCAGACATCAAAGAAGACAAAGTACCATCTACTTTGCTGTTGCACCCTAAGGATCATGGGACCTTTCCATTTGACTTGCAGCTAAAAGTTTTTGTTGTCTCATCCATTAGAATGGCAGTTCCTTGAAAGCAGGGATTGTCTTGCTTTTCTATGTATATCCCCATCTCTTAGTACAGGGTAAGAATTTAATGAAGACTTTGTACATTCATTTATTCAACCATTTCCACTGGTAGCTGGGTGCAGTTATCTTTCTCTCTCTCATATCTAGTCTCATAGTCCCCATCTCCATCCCAGCCCTAGGGGCTACTAATCTAAAATAAAATGGATGAGAGTCCTAAGGAAATATGACTCAAGTTGATGAGAAGCAGTGGGAAGAGAATTGTCATTTTTCCATTCCTTCTGTAAGCCACATTGACATTCTTTTTGGATGCCTGGGGGAAGGGAAGGGAAGTGGGGACTGGAGAAGGGTAGCTAGAAAGAGGGGGAAAGGAAGAAGTGGGAAATCTGCGGAGGCTTGTTCCCTGGCAGCCTCAGAGGAAGGCTTCGGAAAAGTCAGTACAGATAAGGACTTGGACAGTGCCAAGGAAGCACATAAGAATATAAAAACATAGAATATTATAGGGAACTTAGGTAATAGGAAATTCAAGCTGAGAGGGACTTTAGAGCATAAAATTTTGGAGCTGAGAGGAAGTTTAGGACACAATGTCAGAGCCGAGAGGGATTTTAGAACAGAGAATGTCAGAGCTAGACTCGGGACTAGGCCCTTGAACAGAAACTCTGCCCAATGGGCCTTCCAGTGGAAGGAGGGGGATGAGAGCCCGAGTCTTTGCCTTCTGGCTTGGCCCCTTTCATGATGGCCCAGCTGGTTGGAGGGAGGATAGCTTCCCTTCTCTATCGAAGTGTGAATGTGAACGCTCATAAATTACACATCCGTGCCCAAATATTTCCCAGTGGCTACAGGGGAAATTTCCCTTTTAAGTAGTGGGTAGAGCTATGTAGTATGTCATGTTTATGGTACCACTGGGAGACAAATGTCACCATGGTGACATCAAAGTCATGGCTTTGTTTAAAACGGAATTGCACACTGTTTGCTGAAGATCATAGAGACAATGTCCCAGTGCCCTCTGCAGGTAGATCTGTCTGTCTGTCTGTCTGTCTCTCTTAGTGTCTCTATTTCTTTGTCCTTCTCTCTCTTTCACTTTCTCTGTGTCGTCAGTCTCTCTCAAAGCCGTGTCTCTATCTTTGTCCTTCTGTTCTCTTTCTCTCTGTTGCAGTCTCTCTCTCAGAGCTCAGTGTCTCTCTGTCCTTGTCCTCTTTTTCTCTGTGTTGCTATCTATCTGTGTCTCTCTGTACCTCCATACTAATCTATCTGTACATCTAACTGTAAGTCAATCAGGCTGTCTGTCTTCGTATTTATTTATCTGTATAATAGAGGATGGGTGGGGAAATAGATATTTTTCTCTTAGGGGAAAAAATTGCTAAAGGAACCCACCTCTTCCCCATCTGCTTTTCTCCATCTCCTATCCCCTTCCCAAACTGAATTCAGATTCTGTTGCTGGAATGAAGCCCTTGTCCTCTTGTAGACAGATGTTAGCCTAAAGTTAACTCAGCACTATGAGTGAATGGGCAAGACAGGTTCCATGGCCAGACACCATTAGGACTGAGCAAACTTGACATAGTCCCATATCTCTTCCTTCTTGTGCCCTCTCCCTCCTTCGCTCATTCCATCTCCCTCTCTCTCTCTCTTTTCCCTGTTCTCTCTGTCTGTTTCTGTCTGTCTCTTCTCTCTCTCTCTCTCTCTCTCTCTCTTTCATCATTTCTGTCTCTTTCTGATACACACACACACACACACAACATACACACACACTACAACTTATTATTCCTACCTCCTTTCTCGTCTGGGAAACCTATTGAGATTAACCAGAGGAAAATGAAAGCCTTCCCCAGGCCCTGACTTACACTGATAGATACAAAACTCTGAACACCACTCTCTGCTTTCCAACCCAAGGAATAATACCCTGACCAATCTGCCTCGGCAACGTCTCTTTGATCTGTCCCTTTCTCTTTTCCCTCCTCTCTACTTTTGCAGCCATGATCCTATTATGACCTTTTATTACCCACCTATCTGGACTATTCCACAAGGGCACCAGCAGGTCGTTTTTCCTCCTGTCCAATTTAGCCTTCATATGGTGCCAAGCTAGCATTCCTTACGCATAGATATGGTCACATCATTCCTCTGCTTATAAGTCTCTGTTGGCTTCCTCTTGCCCGTAGATGGTCCAGTAGATAGAGGGTGGGACTTGAAGTCAGGAAGACCTGAGTTCAAATCCTGCCTCAGACACTTACTGGCTGTGTGGCCCTGGGCAAGTCACTTCACCTCTGTTTGCTTCAATTTCCTTAACGGTAAAATAAAAATAATAGCACTTCCTTCACAGAGCTGTTTTCAATACCAAATGTATTAACCTCCTCCAAGCCCTTTGCAAACCTTAAAGCATTATATTAATGCCAGCTATTATTGTTGTTGTTACTATTATTACTATGTAAAGTTCATACTTCTTTAATAACATTCAAGGCCCTCCATAACCTGACACCACTCTCCCTTCCCACCCTCCTCTACCCAGCTCTCTGCAATGCACTTCTCTGTATCCCTAAACAAACCCAGAACGCCCCCGCTTTGTGTCCATGTTCATGCTCTCCCCTATGCCTGGAAACCTTTCTTCCTCTTCTTTCCTGCCATACTCCCCTCTGCCTTTAAAGGCCAACTCAAATGTCACCTCCTCCAGGAAGCCCTCCCTGATCTCCCTGTGGCTAAAGGCCTTCCACAAGGACTAAGAGCTCAGATAACACTCGATTTTTCAACTCACTTATGGCTCCACTTACCCACTTAACTATACTATAGTTATCTATGTCTGCTTCTATGATCCCTAGTAGACTACAAGCTTCATGAGGGCAGGAACCCTATCTTTCCTAAACTTACCACTTGATCCAACACCTAACAGAATGATCTGCATAAAGTAGGTGTCTAGTAAAAGGTTTTTAAAATTAAATAGATAAAGACTATATTCATGCATAATATGTAGTAGAAAACCTAGGTGTGCAGTCCCAGATTTGGGAGGCAACGTGCTAACCTGAGAGGTGGAAGACCTCAGTTGGAATCCTGCCTCTAACAGGCATCTAACCTCTCTGAGCCTCATTTATCTCACCTGTAAAATGGAGCTAATGAGGAAACCTACCCCTCAGGGTTGTGAGGCTTGCATGAGATAACAGATGTAAAGTATTCTGGATAGCTTAAAAACACATGATTTATCACTATCTTCCTATGCCTTAGTTCTCCCATCAATAAAAGGGAGGGGGCATTATATTTATGCTACCTCCTTCAACTTTAATTTAAATTAAAGTAGAATTGCAATTTTGTTCTCACCAGCCTTAGGCAGCAAGGTGACACAGCAGATAGAGCACTAGAAATGGAGGCAGGAAGACCTGAGTTCAAATCTAGCCTCAGACACTTACTAGCTATGTGACCTTGAGCAAATCTCTTAATCTCTGTCTGCCTCAGTTTCCTCAACTGTAAAATAAGGATGATCATAGCCCCTCCTCCGAGTGGTTGTGAAGGTCTGATGAGATAATACTTTTTAAAATGTTTTGCATAATGCCTGGTACATCATAGGCACTTAATAAATGCTTGTTCCCTTCCTCCCCTTGCCCCATGGGATTATTGTGAAAAAAGCACTCCATAAACCTGCAGAGATCATAAAGGGAATCTTAGAGATCATTAAGCCAATTCCTTCATTTTGCATACAAGGATACTGAGTCCCAAAGAGAGGAAGTGATTCACCCAAGGTCACACACTTAACACCTAACACAACTGAGATTTGAACCCAGATCTTCTGACTCCAAACCCAGTGTGTTTGCTCTTATGAATCCTGGCCCAACATTAGTTGAGTGCCAATTCCCTTGGCTCACTTCAGAATCAGGTGGCATAGATTTACAGGACAGGACCAGCTAGGGACCACAGAGCAGAGCTATATTAATGGACCCACAGGACTTTGCCTATGGCTTCTTTACAGTGACCAGGTTGGCCCCGGAACATTGTTGTAGAGTCAAGAAAGTTTGGATTTTGGGAGCAGCTAGGTGACTCAGTGGATAGAGCACTGGCCCAGGATTCAGGAGGAACTGAGTTCAAATCCAGCCTCAGACACATAACACTTACTAGCTGTGTGACCCTGGGCAAGTCACTTAACCCCATTGCCTAGCCAAAAAAGAAAAAAAAAAAAGCAAATCTAAATTGGACCCTTCTGGGGGTGGTTTGGAAGAGGGAATGTCAGTGAGCTCCTCCATGGTCATCTGATATAATATTGGCCAAGGTCTTTGCCCAATCGTGGCTTCTCTTATTCCAACCTGAGATCAATGACCTTGCCTGGCCAGACAGGTGAGAATGGTACTTAGCTTTAGAGCTAGAGGGGAGGGCCCTTAGAGTTCATCTAGTCCAATCAATGTCAGCATTGGCAGGTCCTCTGACTCCAAATCCAGCCCTCTTCCCATTATAACACAATTATGCTTTTTTATTTACACATGGATATGTGTATGTGTGGAATCCTTGGCAAGTCATGTCCCTTCTCTGGACCTCAGTTTCCTCTCCTGTAAAAATCAAGGCCCGTAGGGTTAAATACATTCAATGTTCCTTTCCAACTCAAAATCTATGATCCTCTGGCTTGGATGGCCTCTCATGTCAGCCAGCAGAGAAGAGTGAGAGCTGATGGCTCCGTGTGGGTCCCTAGAGAAAAGTCATTTCCATTTTCAGTCCTGGAACTAACGAAATGCCTCACTCTGTTGAGTGGGTGGGCCAGGCCTCACTGGAAGCCACTCTCTTTTGAAGTCTTCAGCCTGAGATAGTTAAGTGAATAACTGCAAGGGGCCCAGGTACAGGCCTTTGAAAAAGAGGCTCCTTTCCTTCCTGCCTCACAGTGGACATCTTGGATTTCCTCTTCAAAGGGAACAAGGGCCCAGGGCTGTTATTTGAAGCCCCAAAAAGCTTGTTGGGATGAGGGAAAAAAAGCCCTCCTGGCACAAAAGCCTACAGGGGCCTTCAGAATAAATCACAGTGAGTTAAGAGTCCCTGGAACGTAGTTTGTGCTAATAAACACTCCATCCATCCATCCATCCATCCATCCATCTATTCATTGAATGTGGTAGAGGGAGAAGAAACTTCAGAGCCCCTTGAAACCAGCGTGACTTTGGGCAAATCGCTGAACCTCTTGGTGCCTCAGTTTCCTCATCTGTAAAATGAGAGGGTTGGACTTGTTGTTCTTCAGTCATTTTAGTCATGTCTGACTCTTCATGACATCATTTGGGGTTTTCTTGGAAAAAAATGCTAGAATGGCCTGCCTTTTATTTCCCCTCCAGCTCTTCTTACAGATGAGGAGACCGAGGCAAATAGGGTTTGTAACTTGCCCTGGATCACACAGCTAGTAAGTGTTTGAGGCCAGATTTGAACTAAGGCCCTGGCTTCACACCCACCACTCTATCCACTGCATCGCCTAGCTGCCTTAGGGTTAGATGAGCTTTAAAGTCCCTTCCAGTTATAGATAGATGATCCTATAGTTACAGGAATGCAGAACGTCAGAGCTGGGAGGGCTCTTAGAACACAGACTGTTAGAGCTGGGAGGGCCCTTAGAACATGGAATGTCAGGGTTGGGAAGGGCCTTAGAAAGTATTTAGTCCCCAGTGCGGGGGAGGGAAGTGGGGAGGCCGCAGCTGGATGATGCAGTGTTAGCTCTGGCCTTGAAATCAGGAGGACCTGAATTCAAATCTAGCTTCAGACACTTAACACTCAACTAGCTGTGTGACTCTGGGCAAATCACTTAACACCAATTGCCTCACCAAAAAGAAAAAAAAAAGAAAAAAAGGAAGTATTTAGTACCAACTCCTTCATTTAACATTTAAGAGATAGCTAGGTGGTGAAGTGGGAAGAACAGTAAAACTGAAGTCAGAAAAACCTGAGTTCAAATCTGGCCTCTGTTTGACTGTGGGCAAGTCATTTAACCTCTGTCTGCCTCAGTTTCCTCATCTGTAAAATGGGGATAATGATAACAGCAACTGCCTCCTAGAGTTGTCCTGAATACCATAAATGGCATAGTCTGGATTTCCTCTGACATCATATCCAGTATTCTTTGCATCCGTTGGGGGGGGTCTCAACTTGAGGTCTATGTACCCATCCCCTCAGGAGTCTGTGGGTAAATCTCAGGGGGTCCATGAAACTTGTTGCTTGGAATATGCAAGTTAAGCCTTCTCTTGAATCCTATATCTCCCAACAACCTGTCAACAAAACCTGCCCATTGACAAACAGAGCTACAGCCTGAGGCGCCCTATATTCCTGGGAGGAGGCTGGTGAGACATACTTGTCATTGTAACTGTGGTTTGTAGAGTAGGGGAGGGGAGGGCTCATCCCTTGGGAAAAGATACTTTAGAAATGGAGTGTGGCATCCCTTCTCCAATGAATTCTGCCCATGAGTCAGCTGCAGAAAGGCAGCTACCGCATTTGCTCAAGGAAGGGAGGGTGGAGAGAACAGAGGGAGACAGAACAGATACCTTGCTCCCAAAGCTCAGACAGTACTGTCGGTAAAGTAGGCACAACTCTGGTTCCCAGGGTGCAGGAGGAGGCAGTCCCTGGCCTTGGGAAGTGCTCACTCTGAGATGGGGGTAGGTGGAGGGGATGGAGATAGAATAAGCCCTATCACTATAAAACATAAGTCTTTCTGACTCCATGAGAAAATTGTGGACTCCTTTGTACCAACCTAGGACGTCATTTGGGCTCACAAGTGCTTTCATCCCAACAGCCCTGTGAAGTAAGTAGGATAGGGAGAGGGAGAGGGAGAACAAGAGAGGAAGGAGAAAGAGAGGGACAGGAAGAGTGAGAAAAAGAGAGAAAGGGAAAAAAAGAGGGAGAGGGAGAGGCAGCTGGAAGGGAAGAGGGACTTGTGATTTCTCTGACATAGGGAGCTCCCATTGACAAGACTTCTACCAAGGCATGTTGCAACCTTCTCTCAAACTGAGAGTCTTAGAAAGTTGGCTAGGGAACTAGGAACTCAGGTTATGCAGCCAAGGCCACACAGTCAATATGTGTCAGAGGTAGGTAGATAGAAATCATGATTCCTACTTAACAGATAAGGAAACTGAGTTCAAAGAGGTTAAATGACTTGCTGCTCCCAGAAGGAATCACAGAATATCAGGATAACTTTGAAAGTAACATGCTGAATTTGTTTTATATACTTAAAAAGAGAAGCAAAATGTCAATGAAAGAAATTCACCATTTCATGTACTAAAATAAAAACAAAACATGATACTCCCACTCCTAAAAATAAAAATAAAAGTGATTGGCTCAGGCTCACATAAGTAGGCAGTAAAAAAAGCCAAGACCTGAACCCACCAGATTCCAAAGCTTGTGATCTTTTCATAACACCAGCATCAGGGACTAGTTTTTCCCCTGGAACAGGTGAAGAAATACTGGGTGGGGGTTGGGATGCATTTCAGAATCTCTTGTCACCCATCTCAGGGTCGCATCTCCTTACACAAGGTTATTGGGAGGAAGTGAGTGGAGCATGATGGAATAGGAGGTGATAGAAAAGAATGGCCCATCCATTTGAGGTCCACCATGGGTGAAGATGTCTTCCCTTCTGCCAGTCTCCTGGCCCTCTTGGCACAGAGTTCAAGGTCTCATGTTCTCGATGCTGTCACATCTCTTCTCCAGCAGAAAGATTCCAAAGGACAGGTTTTCTCCCAGGGTGCTCACTCAGGCAGAACAAAATTTACCTGCACACATAGGAGTTACCCTGAATTGCACAGAATCTCAGAATCGAAAGGGGCTCAGATTCTAAATCTCAGCTCCACACAGATCTATATGAATAACCTGGGGGGGGGGTCATTTTCATGCCCTTGGTACACTTTCCTCATCTGTAAAATGTGGTTGGACTCCATAATTGCTGAAGTCTCTTGTAGTTCTAACATTCTATAATTGAAGGTTTCTTCTAGTTTTAACATTCTAGTGTCTAAAGTTCCTTCCAACAATGACATTTTATATTTAAGGTGCCTGCCAGTTCTAACATTCTATGATTTAATATTCTAGATCTAGTATTCTATGTTCTAAGATATTTCCCAGGTCTGACACACAATGTTCTCAAGTCTTTTCCAGCTCTGACATTCTGTGTTCTAAGTCCCTCCCAGCCCTGACCTTGTGTTCCAAGGGCCCCCTCTGCTCTGACTTTCTGTGTTCCAAAGCCCCTCCCAGCTCTGACATTCTGTGCTCTAAGGGCCCTCCCAGCTCTGACAATCTGTGTTCTTATAACTATACCATCATAAATCTAAAACTGGAAGGGACATTAGAGGTCATCTAATCCAACCCTCTCATTTTACAGATGAGGAAACTGAGGCTTCAAGAGCTTCAGTGATTTGCCCAAAGTCACACCAGTTATAAGGGGCTCCCAAGTCTCTTCTCCCTCTAATACTCTAGATGGCTGACTGGCTTGCTGGAGCATTTATTAAGCATTCGCTATGTGCTCTCCTAACTCTGACATGAGTCCTGCAACCTTTGAGACTCTATCTCCCAAATATCTTTCTGTTCTAAATCCTATGATCCTTCATAATCTGATCCGAACAGGGGAAATATCTCATAATCAAAAGAGTCCAACTGCAATCCCCTCCACAATAGCCCAGCCAAGTGGTCACCCTCTGCTTGAGCACTCTGTAATAGGGACTCCACTGTTTCACAACCCATGGAACCCCTTAAAACAAGGCTCACAGAGCTCAAGGCCCCCAGACTCCATCTCCACCTTACTCCCATCTCTCGAGGAGAGGTAAGCCCGAGGGAATGGGTGTTCATAGACCAAGTAATGAGTCAGAACCTCAGATCAGCTGGTATGAAAGCCCATGCTAGGGACATTTACTTGATCCTGCTCTAAAAAGCTGTTGGCCTATTCTGCCAAAAGCCTCTTGGAAGTTATGGAACAAGAGAGCTGTTTCTTATTATTTTTAATAAAGAGCTTTTTATAACCAGCTTCAGCACCATTAACATGCCACAGGTTTAATAAGGCTACATAATAACAAGGGGCCTGTCTCATTACTCACTAGAAGTAGAAATGGGAACAGTAGTAACACCCACATGCACTCACACCCACATATTTGCAACAATTATACATGGCATTACAATCCATTATTTCCTTAAGATCTAAACCCTGGGAAGGGTAGACTTATCCATACCTCTATGTGCCAATCATCACCCTTATTACTTTCCAGCCCATAATATTCCTTCCTGGCCACTAATTCCTATAGGTATTTGTCTCTCCTCATTAGACTATAAGCTTTAGGAGGGCAGGGGATGCTTTCATTTTTGTATTTGTATCCTGGTGCTTATTGGTGCATGGCAGGTAGTATGTGCTTAATAAATTGTTTAATAAATGTGCATTCATTCATTTCCCACAGCTTTGTGAAATAATAACAATGTTGTATCCCCATTTTATAGATGAGGAGACTGAGGGTGAGAGACAACCATAGAAAAATAGGACTTTAGAGTTAGAAGGGACCTTAGAAATCTTTGAAGATAGGGAACATGAAACCCAGAGAAGGGGAATGACTAGTCTAAGGTCACTTGGCAAGTCAATGCAAAGCCATGTCTCCTGATCCTCAACCTAGTGTTCTTTCCATTATACTACAAAGTCTTTCCTTCATGAGGGTATTCATTCACATAGAATGAAAGAAAATAATAGACCTCAAACACACAATCATGTAGATGCTCCTATGTATTCATGAATATTTATGAATACAATTTTTTTTTTCCATTCAGGCTGTGGTAGGAAAGGGAGGTCAAGTTAGGGTAATCATTGCCTCCCCCAGTATCAGTACCTTGAGGGCAGAAATTGGTGAATTTTTGTGTTTGTGTTCCCAGGGCTTAGCCCAGTATCTGGCACATAATGAGGACTTAATAAATATTTGTTCATTGATTGACTGACCCATTGATCTGATAACTTAGGACCTGAAGAAAGGAGTTCCTAGAAGCTGTTTCACTTAGGGATATCTACCTTGAGAAGAAGGGATAGAATCATAGAGTGAAAGATAGTAGCCAGAGAAAAAAAGACCAATGAGGAGAATTTGACGGAAGCAACCACAACATCCTGCTAGAAATGGTAAATACCAGCAATTGTTTACCAGGCTCTCATTCTCAGAGAATAGGAAGAGAGAAGAGAAGGCAAAGACAAGACCACATGAAATAGACCTGGGGGTTCTAGTAGACTGCAAACACTTAGCAAAGAGCTTGGAACAGAGTAAGTACTTAATGAATGTTTATTGAATCATTGATTGATTGATTGATTGATTGATCGACTTGAAAGGCCAAATGATCCTAGAGCTGAAAGGGACTTCAGGGGTGGAATAATACAATAATTCATTTTATAGATGAGGAAACCAAGTCTGAGGAGAGGTTAAGATCACACAGGTAATGTGTAGCACATCAAAGACTTGAACTCAGGTCATCTGATTCCCAACTTAGCGCTCATCCCATGTATCATTCTGCATATTGAAACATATCAGAAATATGACATAGGTTAATATTTTGATACTTTAAGAATCTGTGAGTGTGTCAGAATGGGCACTGCTTCAACTGACACAGGTCCTATTTCCTCTGTAGCCTAGTAGGAAGTCTGAGAACTGCTGGAACAAAATTATCCTGGTTAATGCCATTTTATCCTCCAATGGTCAGCCTGGTGCCATTAGAGAATCCTCAGCCAAGGGAAGTACAGTCTATTCCCAGGCCCAGACTTGAAGGTTGTTGAGATTAGTAGGACCTGCCAGGGTACAAATTCTGTAGAAATTGCCTCCTAAAACTCAGGATTCCCTCCATGCCATAGTTCGGCACCAGAAATGGATATGAGTTTGCAGATGAAACGAAACAAGAAAATAGGAAGGGAGAGAAAGGGAAACAACGAGCACATGAGACAAGGAAGTCTGCTAATTAGGGCTAATGTGAAATCTAGGAAAGGTGAGACATATAGGAAAGAAAGAGGCAACTAAGGGCAACTAAGTAGCCCCATGGATGAAGTGCTGGGCCTGGACTCAGGAGAACCTGAATTCAAATCCACCCTCAAACACTTACTAGCTGCATGACCCTGAGGAAATCACTTAACCTTGTTTGCCTCAGTTTCCTCATCTGTAAAATGAGTTGAAAGAGGAAATGGCAGTATCTTTGGCAAGAAAACCCCAAATGGGGTCATGAAGAGTTGGACACCACTAAACCACTAAAATAAAAAAAAAATAGGAAAGAAGCATAGGGAGGGAGAGACAGAGAGCTGGAATTGAGAAAAGGATACTGACTAGAAAATTCTAATGTTCTGGAGCTAGATGAGATTCAAGAGGTCATCTGGTGAAATCATTGCCCCCAAGCAAGTCCATGCAACGTTTCTTTTAAAAGATCTCCAGACAACACGATATTCTGAGAAAAGCACTGTTGGATCCAATGTAGCGTGAAAACGACAAGGCCATGCATACAGTAGGTGCTTAAGACATGTCTGATGGATTGAAGAGCAGGGAGAGTGATGCCATGGAGAGCAGATGATTCGAATAGCGAGTAAATGGGCCACTATTCTGCTATACGGAGAGAAGGTTTAGCTGAGATATTTAAGGAAAAGTGAAGGGTGATGATTGCTATCACTGATGGATGGCAGACTGGTCACAAGCCTGTTTTGGTGGAGAAGGACTGGTTTACGTGCAGAGAAAGGAACTGACCCAAATAAGCCTTCAAGTTGCTGAAAAGGACAGAGCTTCACTGTATTAGTTTCTCAGAGAAATTTTCCTCATAAGGTTTCCCCTGTGATTGTGAGAAAGCAACCTGGGACAAGGAGGATAACTCCAGTTGTGATGTAGCAGTGGGTGCCTCCCTCAGAGTTTTGTGCTCTGTGTTAATTCTTGGTCTCTACCAGAGTAGAGGGTCAGCTGGATCAGAAGGACGAATCAGTGAAAACCTGCTAACTCAGATATAGTCCAGACTCCATATTTACTAAAGCTTGTTCTAAGGGCCATCTCCATCCCCCAGGGGTGTGTTTGACAGCTTCTGAGATAAGACTTTAATTCTACTCTCTGCTTTATCATATTTTGGTATGTGACCTTAGAAAAATGATTCAGCCTCTCTGGTCCTGTTTCTATATCTTCAAAGTTAGCAGGTTGAATTACACTAAATCCCACATAGCGTTTTCTAAGTTTCCTGCCAACTCAAGCATTCTGCGTTCTGAGGTCCTTTCCAACTCCATAGAACTGTAGATTTAGAATTGGATGGGGTGTTAGGTATCATATAATCCAATACCCTGCTTTTTTTTTAAGACAAAGGAACTGAGTCCCAATGAGGTTAAGGGATTTTTCTGAGGTCACACAGAGTAAATTGAAGCACTAGGATTTGGGCTCTGACTCCAGATCCAATGCTCTTTTTAACTGAACCATGTTCTGACATTGTGTTCTAGGGGTCGTCCCAGCTCTGACATTCTGTTTTCTAAGGGCCCTCTCAGCTCTGACATTCTGTGTTCTAAGGGTCCTCCCAGCTCTCATATCCTGTGTTCTAAGGGCCCTCCAACCCCTGATATTCTCTGTTCTAAGGTGCCTCCTAGCTCTGACAGTCTCTGTTTTCTGGTCTCTCCCAGTTCTGACATTCTATGAGTCGATGAAAGTTCCTTTTATACCATGTTATGGTAGTATGTTGCAGAGTGCCATCATAATATTTCAGACATCCTGTCATCTTTCTAACTGAGCCTTTTCTCATTGCAATGGAAGCCTTGTTCTTGTTAACATCCTCTGTTAAGCTAGAGATTGTGTGGTCAATACTTTCCTTATAATAACGTGTGTCTGACAATCATTAGTCAAACACCTGTGGGTCTTCTCATCCCTGAGCCTTTCTTTGGAGTGGAGATGAGAAAGCTGGTAGGCTTGTGCTGGGGGAAGCATCTCAAAAGGAGGAAAAGAGGAAGAGTAAAACAGCATAGGGAAGAGGGTGAATAAAGACACTGACATTTGGGCAAAGAACAGACATAGGAAAGAGCCAGCTGGGTCTTTTTGCTTTCTAACACAGAAGTCTCTGGAAATTTGGGGCCTGCAGGGGTCCCCTCTATGAATACATTCTAATTCAGGACCCCTCCTCCCCATGTGGCTTTCTATAGCAGCCATCGAACAGTCTCCCCCAATGGAGCTGTCAATACTCTGGGCAAAGACAAAACTGTGAATCCCCTGCCCACTCAGGGGGCAGGATGCAGTAAGGGACGGGCCAACAGTTATCGACTTTTTAATGGCTCATGACAGCATGCCACCGGGCAGCTGTTGAAGCATGGGCTAGGGGAGACAAAGGGACCTAGCCCTTAGCATGGCCCCCAGGTTTTGGCCCTCCCCTCTCCATGCTGCTTGCCTGGATTCAGGCCCTGGGCCTCCCCCTCATTCATTGTTCCTCCAGAAAAGGTTATTGAGCACCTGCCAGGCTGGCCAAACCCCGGGGCACTGAACTTTAAAGGGGGGGGGAGGGTTGCCAATTACCACATGGCAGTGGGTTGGGGAGGGAGGTGAGCTGGGGTCTGATGAGGAGGAGGGATGCTCTCTGACCTACTTTGACAGGCCAAAACTAAAAACAGCCAGTGTAGAGGAAGCAGGTGAAAAGAATAACAGTTGAGGGTTCCCTTTCCTTCCTTCCTTCTCACCTCAACCCCTCTCCCCAGATTGGGATTGAGATTCCTTCTAGCATGGTCACTAATGAGCAGACAATAAAGACCAAAATGTAACTTTCAGATGTCCCCAGTTAAAGTACACATATGCAGTCTGTCACTGGCCCTTTAACATTCTTTTCTCCCTTTCCTCTGCTCCTCCACTCCCAAATTAGTTAAGACTTAGCTAGTTGACCCTCTAAAAGAACAGAGATGCAGACTAAATGGGAAATAGTACGAGTATATGCTTACTCCATTTGAAAATTTTTCTGGGATATCAGATTGAAAATTTCAATAACCCATGCAGCAGGGGAAACAGCATGATACTTGATACCTGAGCTTGGCACAAGTTCTGGAACTGTTTGGCTATGTGACCTTGGATAAGTGTCTTACTACACATTGAGCCTGTTTCCTCATCTGAAAATGATCTATGCATAAGCCATTTTAATTTTATTATGAGGAAATGCCAGTTATTAGAAGCAGGCATTGGAGGGGGGCAATACTTGTTATTTCAATAGTATAGGGAACTTGCAATATGCAAATGTGTTCCTTGAACACAGAGCATCAACTGCTCCATAACATATAGGCTTGAGTGTCTCTTTGTTTGTTGCTCATAATCATGGAGGATTACTTGGGGCACTGAGAGATTAAATGGTTTGGGTGGTCACATAGCTAGTGTGGGAAAAAGGCAGAACTTGAGGCCAGGTCTTCCCCACTCTAAGGCAAGCTCACTAGCCAATAGATTACACTATGTCATTATTTGTAATAGTATTAGTAGTAGTGGTGGTGGTGGTGGTGGTGGCAATAAATACAAATAATAATAAATGGGTTTGGGCTAAGCGCTGGTTTTTACAATCTATGTTCCAAGCCTCTTTCTAGATAAAGTCTATCTTCAAATAATCTATGTTCTGAGGTCTCTTCTAGATCTGAAATTGCTTTAAGGTCCTTCCAAATTCTGACAATTCTATGTTCTAACACTCTATGCTCTCAGGTCTCATTTAGTTCTGATGTTACATGTTTCAAGCTCCCTCTTAGCTCTAACGTTCTACATTCTAAAATCTTTCCCAGCTCCAATGTTCTACGTTTTAAAAACCCTTCCAACTTTAAGGTCCTTTCCAGTTCCGTCATTCTATATTTTAAGGGCTCTCCCATATCCAACAACTCATGTTTTAAGGTCCCTTTCAATTCCAACATTCCGTGTTCTAAGGGCCCTTCTAGTTTTGAAATTCTTTGTTCTAAGGACCCTCCCAGCTCCAACATTTTATGTTGCCAGATTCCTTTCAATTCCAACATTCTGTGTTCTAAGGGCTCTTTCAGTTTTGAAAATTCTTTGTTCTAAGGACCCTCCCAGCTCCAACATTGTTATGTTCTAAGGTCCTTTTCAGCTCTAGTATTCTACAAAATCTCTCTTTTTCAAAGCATAAATATAACTCATCTCTTAAATGTCTTGTTTTTATCTATTTAGGTCTGATCCAAGACCAGAACCTCCATGATTCTCTACTGCTGGGTAACTCACATCAGGCCATTGGCTGGAAAGTCTATTGCCTTAATCCTCCCTTCATAAATTGGAGAATTTTTGGGGGGTAGAGGAGGTAGGAAAGTTCCCATCCAGGGGTACAATGAGAAGGTAGCATGATGAGGGGGAAATTGACCGCAGATAAATTCCCATTACCACTAATGGAAGCTATCTGCGGTTAATTAGTCCCATTCTCACTCTGTGTCTTCAGTAATGGAAAGCAACATGGGAAGGAGTAATTGCTGTGGGGCACAGTGGATTGATTTCTCTCCCCCTTCCCATATTACTTTGAGAGTTCAGCAGCCTCCTGTCCCCAGGCTCCAGGTTGGCCAAGCAGGAATAGTTAGGGTCCAAGTTGCTGCCAAGCTGGGCTCAGCATCCATGTGGGAAAACCACTCTATTTCTCCATTTGAAAACACTCCTGCTCTGTCCAAACCTGTTTTTAGAGGTTAAGTGAAAAAAATTAAAAAAAATTAAGGCAAAACCTCTTCAAGATGTAGGAGAGCTGCTAGGAGGTTAATAGATAATCTTTAACCCTTCTGTACTAATGTCACATCCCTGTTAGCAGGGGCTGGTGGAGTGAACGAGAAGATTGGTTGCTAGGGAACTCTCCTCTGATTGGAAAGGAGATTTGTCATAGGACTTAGAAGAAAAGACCTAGAAGAAGAGACCTTAGATATAATCTAGTTCAACCTCCTTCATCTTACAGCATAGAAAACCAAGGCCCAGACAGTTGAAGCTATTTGCCCAAGGTCACAGAGAAAGGAAGTGGAAAACATGGGATTCGACCCCCAAGTCACCTGGCTCCCAATCCAGTGCTCTTTCCATGACATTACTTCACCTCTGAATCCTGGCATGGATGAGCGGACCTTAGAGTTGACCTTGTCTCTCTTCTCAGCTGGCTCTAAGAAATACTAGAACAAAGGTTCTGGGAGCCTACAATCTAGAGGGCCAAACTGAACCTTTTCTTAGAGAAGGCAGAGTGAGAAGGAAGAGCTCTGATTGCTAATTGAGAGATTGTGGGAGCCACTTAATGTCTCTCTGTTACGTGCATCTAGCTAGTTAAAGATTGGAGTGGAGTCTTTACTATTCAGAAGCCCCAGTGTGTAAAGTGGGGGCAGGTCAAATAGAGCCCAGAATGTTTCCAACCCTACAAAAGGACAGTTCCATGTTGAATTTTCTATTTAGGCTTAAAAGGAAGATTCCTGGAGAAAATGAGCAAACAGAGTAAAGGATCCAAAGGAACCTTCTAGTGAGAGAAGGTTGTTGAGGAGATGTCTTCCAGAATGAAAAGTCTGCTGGAGCATGGGCTTCATCAAGTCCATAGTGTTCCATGCAGTGTTCCACACTCATAGTCCTTGACCTCACCAAAGAAGGGAGAAGGCATATGTCCATATCTCTTCTTTGGGTGCCAGGCTTGATCATTATACTTTCATAGCATTCCTTTTCAATTATTCTATTGTTCTTGTGCTATCAATTTGCATTGTTTTCACATTATGGTATCTATCAATTTCCTGCCCCTCCTTAGTTCACTTTACATATATGGTCATATACATCTTTTTCTGCTTCTCTGAAGTCATCATATGCATCATTGTTTATAGTACAGTAATGACCCTTTACATTCATGAAGCTAAGTCTGTTTAACCTTGCCCCAATAAATGGACAACTGCTTATTTACCTGTTCTTTGCCACTATTAAAAGTGTTTCTATATATTTTGGTTTATATGGTTTCCTCCTTATTTTAATCACTAATTTCCTTGGGGAATATGTCTAGCAGGGGACCCTCTGGATCAAAGAGTGTGGAGATTTTAATAATTTTCTTAGCATCATTCCAAATTGCTTTCCATAATGGTTTGACCAATTCACAGCTTTACCAACAATATGCCAGTGTGCCAGTCACAGCCCCTTCAACATAGTCTATTCCCATCTTCGGCCATCTTTTCCAATTTGCTAGGCATGGAGTAAAACTTCAGGGTTGTTTTTGTTTGAATTTCTCTTATTATTGGCAATGTGAATACATCATTCATATTGTTGCTAATAGTTTGCAGATTTTCTGAGAACTGTTCATATCCTTTGACCACTTATGCATTAAGGAATATAAATTATTATAAATTATATAAATTTGTATTGGTTTCTCTATATATCTCAGTTATCATACTCTTCTCAGACATATTTGATGCAGAAGACTTTTCCCTCCAACTGGCTATTTCTATGTTTATCCTAGTTGCATTAATTTGATCATGTAAAATCTTTTCAGTTTCAGGCAATCAAATGATCTACTTTATCTTTTATGAGTACCTCTAACTATTGTTTAGTTAGGTATCCTCCCTATAACCATAGCTATAGAAAGTATCTGATTGAATTCCATTCTATTTTTTTAGTGTTGACCTTAAAGTCAAATTTATTTTTAATATTGTTGACATATATAGTACAAGATGTCAGGCTAAACCTAATTTCTGCCAAGTGACTTTTTAATTTTTCCCAGAAATTCTTATCAAATCAGGTTCTTTTCCAAGTAATTTATATTCTCCAGTATATCAAATAATGAGTTATTGAGTTCAACTTTTTCTGCTTTTTCTTTATCTAGTCTGTTTCATGGATTTGCTTTTCTATTTTTTTAACCAATGCCAAATAATTTTGATGATTACTGATTTGCAGTATAATGTGAGGTCTGGAAGTACTTTATCCCCCCTTCATTTCCTGCTTTCCCCCCCATTATTTCCCTTGGGATACTAGATTTCCTGTTGCTCCAGATGAATTTTGTTATTATTTTGCCTAGCTCTATAAAGTATCCCCTTGGTAATGTTATTGGAATAGCATTAAATCAGTTAAATTAATTTAGGTATCATCACTTTTACTGTATTGCCACAGCCTGTGTTAGAGCCTTTTCAAATGTACCAACCTGAGAAGAAGCACCTTTTGCATAGACCGAAAATGGCTAGGCTAGATGCCCAAAGGGATTGATAAAACTCCATTGCTGGTGGGAGCTATATGTTTTCATCAGTTATTCTAGACATTTTGTTTGTATGCCCTTTCTTCCCTTTAGGGAATCGGCTGAGCCTGGCTAGACTACATCAGATCCCCTTCAGCTACGACATTCTACATTCAAAGGTCCCTGAGAGCTCTGGCATTCTGATTCAGCAGACTTCAGCTATTATCGATACACTTGTATTCCTTCGAATTTTGCTCTAACTTATATCACATGGCTTATAATTGGAAATGAGGAATTATCTAACAAGTAATCCAAAACTTCAAAGTCTTACTCTGATGTCTCATAGTAGCATATAGGTAACTAATGAGAACCTCCAAGGTTCTCAAAAGCTAAGCCAGCTGAGTGTGAGCTAGGTCATGCTCCACCATGCTGCAAAGATTTTGAGTATATTGCTAGGGACAGATTGTTTCAGCTTCCTAAAACCCAGTTTAACTATATCACCCACTAGTGGCATAGGCACTATGTGATAAATACTTTGGCCATGGCAATCCAAAAAAGAAAGAAAAATTTAAAGGGGAGCTCTTGATCTAGTGAACCCCCTCTACTTTAAGGCAGCTAGTATATACGGCACAGTGCATAGAGAGCCTGAAATCAAGGGGACATAAGTTCGAATTCAGCCTCAGACATTTACTGCCCATGTGACCCTGTGTAAGTCACTTTATCTTTTTCTGACATAGTTTCCTCATCTGTAAAATGGAGATAACAATGTCTCTTACCTTCAAGGATTGTTGAGAGGATAAAATGAAATATTTGGAAAACACATTGCAAACCTTAAAGCACTATGTAAATCCTAGTTGTTGTTATTATTGTTAATAGTAATAATAGCTAACATTTATATAGCTCTTACTGTACGCCAGGCATTACGCTAAATGCTGATAATTGTTACTTATTTGATCTTCATGACAACCTTGGGAGGAAGGAGCTACTATTATCCCCATTTTATAGATGAGGAAACTGAAGCTACAGAAGCTAAGTGACCTGCCCAGTGTCACATAACTAGTAAATGTCTGAGGTCAGATTTGAGCTCAGGTCTTTCTGACTCCAGCTCCAGTGCTACATCTACTATACCACCTGCTTCTTGTCGTTGTTACTGTTGCTCTTGTTACCGATGTCAGACTCTGCATGACCCCATTTAAAGACACTGGAATGGTTTGCCATTCCCTTCTCCAGCTCGTTTTACAGATGAGGAAACTGAGGAAAATGGGGTTAAGTGATTTGCCCAGGGTCATGCAACTAGTGTCTGAGGACAGATTTGAATTCATAAAGATGAGTCTTCCTGACTCCAGGCTGGCACTCTCTCCACTGCACCACCTAGCTCCCCTGTATTATTATTGTTGTTGTAGCTGTTATTGTTATTATTGTAGCTGTTATTGTTATTATTGTTGCTGCTGCTGCTATTATTATTGAAACTAGAAGACAAAAGGAAGTGGCAGGTAAATGGAAGGTTGACTCTCAATTTCTTCCACAGAGAGACAAATAAATAAACTGGCAGGGCTGGTTTTTATCATGCATTCAAAAGCAAAAGGGGAACATCATTTCATGGGACACTTGTTCATATCATATTGCAGGGATCATCATAAGCATTTGTATTCACTCTGAAAATAATTGCAGCTTATACACCAGCATCTGCTGCAGAGGATGAAGAGGTTGAGAAATTCTACGAATAACTCGATAAGACCCTCCTAATTAAATCAACATATACTTTACTGCACTGAGACTTCAATGAAAAGTGGGCATAAAGGATGACAGGGAAAAATAAACTCAAAAATATGGCTCAGCAGGAAGAAATGAAAGAGGCCAAAGGCTCTGGGACTCTGCAGAAGATGTATGCCCATATATCGTAAATACTTTATTCAGGAAGAGACCTGGGAGGTGCTGGACGTGGCAAGGACTGAATAACATCACACACACAAAAATAAAATTGAATATATATGCCAACAATAGGAAGCAACCAGCTATTGAAGTAAGGATACTTTTTGAATCATCTGTCTGCAGAGTCAGACCTTCAATTTAGGATTGAAAAGCTCAAATTCCATATCAAATTATAAGAAAGATTAAAAATGAAAAGATGCGTGGTGCCATTAACTTGATCCATAGAAGTAAGTTATTTTCACCAGAAAGGGAAACTGGATAAAGGAACAGACATCAACTGAGATTATTACTATTTTTCTAAGGAGGTTTAGCAGATGTAGCTCAATTGCCATAACGAGACACAAAGAGCCTAGAAAACATTTGAGGCAGTAAACACTTGATCTCCTTTCCAAGCAGAGAGATATAATCATTAAAAATAAAACTAGTTTGGATGGAATCTTTTATAAATTCTGATTGTGGAGAATGCTCAGAGATTTGGATCAGTATTGCTCCAAAAAACAAATGATAAGAGTTTTTTTTTTTTGTAAAACAAGGGAAAAAAGACTTTTAAAAATTACCTTGCTTCGTTCTTTCCTATAATCTCCCACTTTTCTGTCAAGGAGGGAAAACTATATCTTCTTACTTGTTTTCTATAACCAAAACTGATTATTACATTTAGAGGGAGTTTTTTTCCTTTTAAGAGAAGTACGAAAGGGGAGGAAAGGTTTATAGAAAGCTTGACAAAAGGTCAAATTAAGCCAGACTATTCGGAGAGCACACGTGGACAAGACTGGAAGGAGGACAACAGACAAAAAAAGTAAAAGATCTGTCAAGACTTGACTAACAAACTCTTTTCTCCACCAATAATTCTAGTATCACTGTTCTCCATGTGCCACATTCAGAAGTAGAAATGGCACTAAAAAAACAAAAAACAAAGAACTGGACTAAACCAAAAATACATGGTATGGGGGATGGGGGGAGGGAGAATGAAGGGTCCATGCTAGAGGTGAGACTAGTTCAAGGACAATGATGGATCAACTCTCAAGATAACCTAAAGGAAGAGAGTATACCAAAGTAATAGTATGACTACAGGAAAAAAAATGAAGATCAGGTAGAGAAAGTGGAAAGAGAGCTGGATTTGGAGTCAAATTTGATCTAAAACCATGATTGCCATTTGCTACTAGTATAGCTTTGGGAAAGTCACTTTGCATCTCTGGGACTCAATTTCCTCATCTGTAAGTTAAAGTAGTTGGACTAGATCTCTAAGACCCCTTCTATCTCTGGCATTCTATGATACTATGAAATAATTAGCAACCCATTTGCCCATGTATTGCTATAAAACCTTTATGAAAATAAACTACATGCAGATCAGGGGCATCCTTGATGAAAGTATGAGAAAGGGAAAAATAGATTTCTACCAATGATATCCTGCAGTCGATGACATCTTGACAGCTACTCAATTGACTGAATGGTACAAGATATAAAAGAGCATGCATATTTTTGGTTGGCTATGAAAAAGCAGTTGATTGTGTAGAACAAAATGGTACCTTAAAGGCTGCCTTCCAACAAGGTGTCTCCCATGTATATGTTCAAAATAATTTAAGATTCTCTGGAAGATGCAGTGATGGGAATCATTTTGTTTAATGATCCTCCCATTACATATATTAAGTACAATATAAAGAAGAAAGGTAAGACATTTGCCCCTATCATGGAGGCTGCCAGAGCAAAGTTCAAGCAAAAGACAGCTTCACTATAATTCTTGAGGTTGTCCAGTTCCTCCTGTTCTAAAATGACATGCTGACTGCATCAGGACCCAGAACACTTTGGGACCTGCTGAATGAGATCCAGAACCCAGTTTAACCATCCACGCAGGGGAAAACAAGTGCATAAAAAAATGACAATTATGATATATAGTTGGATGAAGTTGGTCCGTCAGTACATATAGCTTGGCTAGACAATGCAAATAGACTATAAACTGGGAATGGGGAGAGCAGGGAGGGAAGCATTTGGAAAACTACATCGTACTTTTCATGACTCCAAACTTCTCCCTGAAACAGAGCCATGTTTTTAACATAGATGTTCTTCTGGTGATCCTATATGTCTACAAAGCATGAAATGCCACAGTTTGCAAAGAATAGAAGTTGTAGATGATCCAAAGGACAATGAAGAAGTGCTTGGTAAACCTGAGTAGGCCATGGCATATTACCTAGGAAGAACTGCGTAGAAAAACTGACATCAAGAGATGCTATTAGAGAAATGGATGACTGGAGGAGCAAGAGGGCCAGGCATATGATGAGAATGAGGGATAATGGATGGAGGACTGATGTGCAACATTGAGAGTTCTAGAGGAAAGCTTCTAGCATATTGTTTTGACCACTCTGCAGAGCAGTCTTTGGAGCTCATGTATAAGAGCTGAAAATATTGAGAAGAAATGGATAGCTTGACAACCCACATTGTTGGAAAGAGCTCCCAGATTAATGAGATCACAGATCCCCTCCAGGATAAATGTTGAGTTGAATGATCTATGATTTCACTGGGGTGGGTTTTTCCTTCCACTGACTGACTGACAAACAATACAATCTTTCTATTTTTTAGGAGATGGTCTCTGAGATGCTGTGGATTTTAAAAAAAAGAACAACCCTCCCTTGATGGCTGGTGCTCTGAGGTGTTCCCATAGATGAAATGTCAGACTTAGAGTCAAGAAGAGCTGAATTTGAATCGTGCTTCAATCACTTACAAGCTGTGTGACTGAGCAAATCACTTAACCTCTCTCAGTCTTAGTTTCTTCATCTATAAAATGGGGATAATAATAGAACCTACCTCCCAGGGTTGTTCTGAGGACCAAGTGGGGTAATACATTAATATACATAAATATTACACATAGATGTGATTGGTATAATACATGTAAGTGTTACATGTATATAATGAATATTGTTATACTATACATGCACATAAACATTGTATATACATAATTATTGTTATGTGATATATATGTAAATGTTGCATATATATCTGAAAGATGCACAGTGCTTTGCAAACTTTAAATTGCAATATAAATATTAGCTGTTACTACTGCTTCTGCCCCTACTGTGATTACTTCTCCAACAGTAGATACAAGGTCTATCAGCAGTCCTGTTTTTCCAGGTCGATTGACGCTGTCAGAACCCCTATTCCCCAAGCATGGCAGAGCCAAGTTCGTGCCCAGATAAGACATCAGAGGAATATTCTAATAGAATGATTCATCATTCAAAGGAAAAAAAATAATGGTATCTTCGTAGGATAAGTTTACATCATGTGTGTGTGTGTGTGTGTGTGTGTGTGTGTGTGTGTGTGTTTGTGTGTGTGTTCAATGATCAAATGTTCACCTTCTGGGGAAAGGCTAGCTATTTGCTCCATGTAACCACAATGCAAGGCACCACTGATTATCTGGGGCCAGCTAGCCAGAGTGTAGCTGTAATGCTTACTGGGCACTATTAAAGTTACCGTGAAATCATTGAGAAAGCGTTGCCTGAATACCTGGGCTCTCATTGCCCCAACCTCTCCTAGTTCAACCGAGGCCCTATGATGGTGCTCCCCTGTGAAATAGTAGGAAGCATCTTGTGACTACTTCAGGTTCCAAACCTGCTTGTGCTATAGTCATACTTTGAAGTAATGTGGGTCCAGGAAGCTAACCAGAAAGAGATGAGGGGAAAGGAGCATGGGAGTCCCCAAGATGTTCAGATTTTCCACTACAACCAAATGAGTTTCATCCAAAAAATTTGAGAAGATTGGATCAGTAGTTCTTCACCTCAGGTCCATGTATCCTTAAGGGGTCTAGTGATAGGTTTCAGGGAGTCCATAAACTTTGATGGGAAAAAAATCTTTATTTTCCCTAATTTTTAGTTTCTTTTGTTATCCTATATATTTTGTTTTATGCATTCAAAAATATATTCTGAGGAAGACATCAGTCTGCCTGTCAAAGGGATTCAGGACACACACAAACAATAAACAATCCCTGCAATAGTATTTGAGATCCTGTCTAGTTCTGACATTCTCTTTTCCAAGGTCTACACCACCACCATATTCTATGTCCTGAGAGTCCTCAGTTCTGACATTTTCTGTTCTTGTTCTAATGTTACACACACACACACACACACACACACACACACACATTCTAAGGCCCATCTAGCTCTTGTGTTCTATGAGTCTCTAGGTCTGCTTATTCTACCCTAAACCCAATCTCTTGATCTCATGGCACAGGCTTGGCACAGCCTATCCCTCCTTGTTTGAATGTTCTCCTCACTGCCAGTTTCTGTGCCTTATTCTAACCTTCCAAACCTTCCTGAGAACTCACCTCCTCTTCCCCAAATCTAGTTACTATCTTTTTAGGAGACCTCTACTTTACACACTCCATTGGGTATTTGGAAAATCACAGAATCTCAAAGTTGAAAGGGACTTTCAAGGTCATTTAATCCTATTACCATCTGAAGCATAGAGGGCATCTAAGTGTCAGGAGGACCTGAGTTCAAATCTGGTTGTAGACACTTATTATCTATGTGACCCTGGGCAAGTCGCTTACCTTTGTTTGCCTCAGTTTCCTCCTCTGTAAAATGAACTGGAGAAGGAAATGGCAAACTACTCTAGTATCTTTGCCAGGATGCCACATGGGATCACAGAGAGTTGGATATATCTGAAAAACGACTCAACAACAATAACAACAGCAGCAACAATAACCTAAATTAGATTACCTCTACTGTTTGATAAGGCTTTTTTGTATGTTCTCCCATGGGCCCAGTCTCTCTCCTCTCACAGGAGCTCCATGAAGGTAGGGAAAATGCCTCTTTTTTAGTCAGAGAGCTCTCTGAGGGCAGGTTCTATGGGTCCTTCATCAGACAGAGAGAGACACCTACATAGAAATTGTCTTCCTTTTCAGACTGGGGACTCCCTGAGGGTAGGGATTATGTTTCTTCTTCAGTCTTGTCACAGCCCAAATGACCATTTTTTGCATCTAGGATAAGTCTACACACCATGCTTGGGACCTGAGGCATGAAGCCTGACTTCAGTTAACCTGGGGGCTGAGGTGGGGAGTTGAGGAGGTAAAAAGAGAGTTCCCTGGCCTTTCATCTGGTAGTTTCTTATTTTAACTAATTATTCCTACTAACTAGGTACCAATCTTTCTTATTTCTATGCTGCTGAAGGGGGGCAAATGCTATTAGAATTTTCTAATTCAGCTCCCTGCCGTAATGCCCTAGGTGCCCTACTCTATGTAAAGTTCAAAGACTAGTGGCTACCTGAGGGCAGGGTTTATGTCTCCCTAGCAGAGTGATAATTCTCTGAGCTCCACCCCCCTTCCAATTTTCAGGACAATTTCGTGACTAATCCCACTCACAGTCCCTAATTGGACCCCCTCTTAGTGGCCACACACATCTCTCTGCTCTGCCCATGTCTCCTATCCCGGACACTTAACTCTAGGTTCACATACCTCCTCCAAAACATGCCCTGTGGCATCCCCCAGCCCCCATTCTGCATTGGAATGGTGTGTCCCATTCCACATTATCTTCCTCTCCTGTACTTCCCCTCCCTTCTTCCCCCTGACTTACATCCCCACCCCCCACCATTAATCTTGATTAGGGAGTCCTTGCACTCCAGTTAATCTCCTTGTAGATGCCTATCAGTCATATAGCAGGGGCTCTCTCTGAAGCTAATGAGGAATCATAGTCCTGGTGCGTTATGACTTAGCTAATTAGTACACAGGTTTCTTTGTGAGGCATGAGGGGAGGAAGGTCAGAAAAGAGAAAGGCAGAAAGTTGTGATTTCCAGAGGGACCAGCCCACAGAAGGATAACCTTCAGAGGAAGGCATTCTCTTCCCTTGCAAGTGACTGGACAAGCAGCCAAGCCATGGATGGATTAGAGTGTCCAGAAGACCAAAAGAACAGGTTCCCATCACCAAATCTCGGAGCACAGACCCCAGTACTGCTGTGCCACCCCCAAGCCCCAAATAGGGAAGCAAGTTTTGGACTGACTTTACTTGCTAAATACTGACTCGTCAGAGGCTATCTCCAGTCGTCTTGATCTACATCTTGCTACTGGACCTAGATGGCTCCGGAGGAGAAAGTCAGGCTGGTGACTTCGCACAGCCCTTCCCACTGTAATCTAATTCACTTGCAAGTCATGGAATCACCTTACTGATGTCATGGTCCTCTTCAAGGATGAAGGACAATCAACGACAACCAACTTGGCAGGAAGGCGCCTTGGGCAGGGAGCCCAATCTTTGGGTTTGGGTTCCAGCCCTGGTACTAACTTGCTGGGTGACCATGGACAAGTCATTTCTCCTCTTTGAGACTATGATGTCTCATTTGTAAAGTGAGGGGACTGGACAATATGATCTCTAAGGCTCCTTCCAGTTCTAGCATTCTATGCTCCAACCTTCTGTTTTCTGATATCCTCAATTGAATCTTCATTCCTTCATCCAGTCAGTAAACATTTGTTAAGCACCTAATGCATGCAAGAGTATTTAGACAGCACCAGATTCCTAAGAATAATCAGAAAACTACTTCTGAAACTTCTCTGGGCATATACACAAAAATCACCAGAAAGTGTCACTTTGGTGATCCGCCGACTTGGGAAAGTGTCATAGTCAATAGAGTGTTGGACTGGGAACCAGAAAAACTTGAATTTGAATCCTGCCTCAGATACTCACTAGTTTACCCTGGGGAAGTTATTTAATCTCTCTCAACCTGTTTCCTTATCTTCAAAATGGCATTTCTTGAATCTTTGAAGAGATTTGATGGGAGGATCAAGTGAGTTAATACTCATCAAGTACTTTGGAAATCTTAAGGTACAATAGAAATGTTAGCTATTATTATGATCACCAAAAACTGCTCCAAGTTCAGATGGTAATTTATATTCAAAGTAAGGAACATGGCAGGCTTTCAGTGTGCTTGTGGGGGGCAGAATGGTGTCATGGACAAAGCATCGATTCTGGAGTCAGGAAGACCTGGATTCGAATCCTGCCTCAGAAACGTACTAGCTGTGTGACCCTGGACATGCTTCACTTCTAGGAGCCTCGGTTTCCTCACTTGTAAGATGGAGGTGATAATCCTTGCCCTCCCTTATTTGAAGGTTGATCGTGTAAGAAGTGCTTTGTAAATCACAAAACAGGTTAGAATACAAGCTATTATTATAAATCCCCATGTGTATATATTTTCAACATTTTGATGACAATCAGAATTTCCCAATTGAATTTTATCTCTCACCTCTTCCTCCTAGCACCATGCCCTGAGCTGGAAGCTGGGTGTAGGTAGATGTTTAGGCCCCCGTAGGGAACAACAGCCAAACAGAGATGCCTAAGAGGAATGTTAATATTTTTCTTCTGCAATTTGCATCACTTACTGTCTCTCCCCATGTCTCACAATTGGCCTGATCTCTTAGATTTCCTCCTTCCATGGCAAGAAGAGGGGGATGAAACCTGTACAACTCTGGACTAGGACCTAAGGTTTTCAGTCTGGCCTCTGCCACAGACTCACTATGTGACCTTGGACAAGTTATTCCTCAGTTTCTTTACCTGAAAATGAAGGGATTGAACCAAATGACCACATTTGTCTCTTCTGCATTGCTTTGTTCCTTTCGTCCTTGAAAATACTGATTAGAACTTAATGCCTCCGGGAAGCTTTCTTGAATTAATACAGTATTTCTTCACTGTATTTATATAGGTATGCACCCCCTTAGCAGAGACAGCTAGGTATGGAAGTGGATAGAGTTCTGGACCTAGAGTCAGGAAGATCTGAGTTCAAAAATGGCCTTAGACACTTCCTAGCTTCATGACCCAGGGCAAGTCACTTAGCCTCTATCTGCCTCAATCAACTCTATAAAATGGGAACAATAATATCCTCATTATATAATATATTAATAGATTATTTAATATATTAATACATATAACTAACAATACAATAATTAATACAATAATATAGTTAATTAATATTATAATATATAATAGTATATTAATATCTTCACTCTCCAGAGTTGTTGAGAGGGTCAAATGAGATGATATTTCTAAAGTACTTAGTACAGTGCATTTAATAATGCCTGTTTCCTTCCTTACTTAGCATATGCCTGCTGATTTCCTTACAGATGCCTTAGCTTGAAATTATTTTTAATCTTTCATTGGATATATTCTTGCTTTTATTTCATGTGTCTGTTTTCTGTATGTCTTTCCTTCAGAGTGGAAACTTCCTGAGGGCAGGAACTTTACAGATTCCTTTCTTTGCCTCCCTCAAAGCACCCAGCACACAACTGTGGCCATAGGGTTTTCAATGCTGAATGCTCAAGAAAGGAAAAATAAAATCACAGACAACATGCATTCTGATTTCATTTGCTCCTTTTCTGCTCTCATAGAATAAAGAAAAACTCCATATAGAAGATGTGTGAAAATTGGATTGGCTTCTAGGGTCAAACCGTTCTGGGTGTTTCCCCTCCAGTATACCTCCCTTTACAAGTTACCTGATGAACCTTCCTTCCTTTGTGTATGGGGTGTGGTGATTTAAAACCAGAGAATGTCAGAGCTAGAAGAGGCCTCAGTACATAGAATGTCAGAGCTGGAAGGGCCCTTAGAACAGAGAATGTCAGAGCTGGAAGAGGCCTGAGAACAGAGAATGTCAGAGCTGGGAGGGGCCTTAGAACAGAGAATGTCAGAGCTGGGAGGGGACTTAGAACAAAGAATGTCAGAGCTGAGAGGGTCCTTAGAACACAGAATCTCAGAGCTGAGAGGGACCTTAGAATATAGAATGAATACAGAATGTTAGAGCTGTGAGGGGTATCAGAGCTAGGAGGGGCCTTAGAACAGAGAATGTCAGAGCTAGGAGGGGCCTTAGGACACAAGATGTCAGAGCTGGGACAGGATGTCAGAGTTGGGAGCAACCTTAGAACAGAGAATGTCAGAACTGGGAGGGGCCTTAGAACACAAGATATCAGAGCTGAGAGGGGCCTTAGGACACTGAATGTCAGAGCTGGGAGGGACCTTAGAAAACAGAATGTCCAAGCTAGGAGAAAAGGCCCTTAGAACATAGAATGAGAGAGCTGAGTTGAACTTTAGAAATTATCTAGTCCAACCCCCTCATTTTATAGATGAAGAAATTACAGACCAGAGAAGGGATATGATTCATCTAAAGTAGTAAATTATTTCATATGGCAATTGAGGACGGAAGTAAGTTTCCTTGAATGAGAGTAGGATGGAGCTATGACTCCAACTTTCCCATTTCTCCTTCTTTTAGTGAAATCAATTGAGAACTGCCCACCCTTTTTCTAGCTTCAGGGTAAATAAATTCTATAATCCTGAGGGGTCCCTGTTGAACTGAATACAGAATTGGGAGAAGGAAAAGAGAGGAAAAATCAAAAATAATGAGAGTGAAAATGGGAAGAGGTGAAGAGAAAAAGGAGAGGGAAAGAGAAGTCCTATATTTGTATCTCATCCTCATCACAGAGAATCCTAAAATTTCAAAGTTGGAAGGGACCCTCAGAAACTATCCAGTCCAACTCATATTTGCTACCAGTATGATCAAGGTCAATCCTTTTCTTTTTTCTGGGACTCAGTTTCCACCTCTGGAAAAACTTGAGAGAGTTAGATGAAATTATCATTAAGGTCTCATCCAGTTCTAAATCTTTTCATCATACAAAGCCATCTCTATTCAGAGGCAGTGCTACATGGAGCCAGACAGAGAGAGAGAGAGAGAGAGAGAGAGAGAGAGAGCGCTAAGTGTTTCATACACAATTGGTTTGACCATTCCCCAATCAATGGGCATCCACTTTGGTTACAGTTTTTTATGACCATAAAAAGTATTGCTGTGAATGCTGACTGTCTCTTTATGACATCCCACATCTCCCTGATTTTGTTACCTCCATGAATGAAAGCAGCTTGATAACAGGCACTTCAGGAAAATTGCAACAACCATTCTTTCTAGCATTTTCTGACGGGGTACTGTATACCTCCAGTAAAGTCCTCTATGGTTAGTCAGTGTGGGAAGGTAAGCCTAGGTTCTTTGAAGTGAGAATGAAAAGACTTGAGTTCAAATGCTGTGCCCACCATTTATTAGCCATTGTTATCCTGTCCAAATCACAAAACCTCTCTGGCATCAGTTTCCCCCTCTATAAAATGAGAGATTGAGCTCAATGGCCTTTAGGGTTTTTTTCAGACTTAAGTATATCATCCTAGTCCATGATCCTGTGAGGCTTTTCCCAAATGGAAAATCTTCAGTGAAAGGCCAGTAACAAGCTGTGCATCTCACCCAAGGATTGGCCTAGCTAAATACAGAGAGTCTCATTGCTAAGCTGGCAACAGGGCAGGTAGAGTCCCTTTGACATAACATATAGCCATCTGATACAGGAAAAGCATTGGCCTAGAGTTAGAAAGACTTGATTCTGCCATTTACTAATTGAGGGGAGTCATTCAATCTCTCTGATCCTTCTTTCTTATCTGAACACTAAGGTTAAGAATAATCATAAAGAAAAGTGGTGAAGCCAAGATGGCAAATTAGGGGTAATCCAGCTGAGTTCTCTCAATATTCCCCTCCAAACAACTTTAGAAAAAGACTTCAAACCAAATGTTGGGGTGGCAGAGCCAAAAAAAGGTCAGAATGAGATATTTTTCCAGCCTAAGAAAACTTAAGAGGTTTACAGGAGAAGTTTGTGACAACAGGGAGAAAATCTGTCCAGAACCCATATACACCCCTACAGCAACAGGGGTCACCAAAACAGCAGCAGCTTTGGGAGCTCTTAGGCCAGAGACAGTAAGAGGCCCTGACAACTGTTCAGACAGACATTAGAGGGGACTCTTGGCTGATACTGGGTACAGCTGGCACTTGTGTCAACTCTATTGCCCATACACAGTTCTGGCTTACATTTCCAAGGCAGAGAGGAACACTGGTGGTCACAAGGGAGCAAGAGTCCAGGTCACAACTCCAAGGCAGAAAGAATCCTAGGACTGTGGCTACAGGGGACCAGGGGACAATTCAAATATCATGGAGCCATGGTCACAATCACACAAGATTTAGCAGCTTCTGTATTAAAGGAGTGGAGGGCTTGGAATATGACATTGCAGAAGGCAAAGGAGCTAAGATTACAACCAACAATAACCTGCTTAGAAAAACTGAGTATATTCCTTTGGGGGGGAAATGAATATTTAATGAAAGAGAGGACTTTCAAGCATTCCTGACAAAAAGACCAGAGCTAAGTAGAAAATTTGACATTCAAACACAAAACTCAAGAAAAGAATAAAAAGATAAAAATGGAAGCGTAATTATATGGGACTCAATAAAGTTAAATTGTTTATGTCCCTATATGAGAAGATTATACATGTAACTTCTAATAATTTTATCATTATTAAGGCAGTCAAATGAAGTTTACATGGACAAAGGACATGGATATGAGTCGATTATGTTGGCATGATCTCCAAAAAAAATGAATTAGTGAGAAAGAGGGATGCACTAGGAGAAAGGGGAAGGGAGAGATAGAATGAGGAAATTTTTCTCATTTAAAAGAAGTGCACAAGGGAAAGCTTTTACAATGGATAGGGGAAATGGTGGGGTGGCAGACAATGCTTGAACCTCACTATCATTAGAATTGGTCAAAGGAGGAAGAACACACACACACACACACACATGCGCACACACATCTAGTTGTGTATAGAAATGTAAATGACCCAATTGGAAAACAGGAGAGGAAAGAGATAAGAGAAAAAAAGGGGATAATAAAAGAGAGAGCAGATTAAGAGAAGTAGTGGTTAGGCAAAATAAACTTTTGAGAAGTGATAAAAAGAGAAAGAAAAGAAGAAGAAACAGAAGAAAATGGGATGGAAGGAAATACACAGTTAGTAATCATAATTGTGAATGTGAATGGGATGAGGTCACCCATAAAACAGACATGGATAGCAAAATGGATTAGAAATCAGAATCCAACAATATGTTGTTATCAGAGGCACACCTGAAACAGAAAGACGTATACAGAGTTAAAATAAAAGGCTAGAGCAGAATGTAATATGCTTCAGCTGAACTATAAAAAGACAAGGGTAGGAACCATGATCTCAGACAAAACAAAAGCAAAAATAAGCTTAATTAAAAGAGACAATCAAGGAACCTACATTTTGCTATAGAGATAATGAAGCAATATCAAAAATTTTTACAGAAAGTTTCTCTTATAAAGGCTTCATTTCTTAAATATGTATTAAGTGTAGAACTGAATCAAATTTATAAAAATAAGAGCCATTCCCCAATTTATAAATAGTCAAAGGATATGAACAAGTAGTTTTCAGAAGAAAAAATAAAAGCTATCTATAGTCAAGTGAAAAAAATACTCTAAAAAACTTGATTAGATAAAGGCAAATTAAAACAACTCTGAGGTTTCTAGCTGTCCCTATGAGGTACCATCTCACACTTATCAGAAATGACAAATGCTGGAGGGGTTGATGGAAAAGTGGGTACATTAATGAATTGTTGGTGAAGTAGTATATTGGTCTAATCATTCTGGAGAACAATTTGGAGCTAGGCCCAAAGGTCTATAAAACTGAGCATACCCTTTGACCAGCAATACCACTACTAAGTATTTATCCCAAAGAGATCAAAGAAAAAGGAAAGGTTCTTAAGTATACAAAAATATTCATAGCAGCTTTTTTTGTGGTGGCAAAGAATTAGAAATTGAGAAGATTCTCATCAGTTGGGGAATGACTGAACAAGATGTGGCATATGATTGTGATGTAGTACTATTGTACTATAAGAAATAACAAGGGGAGTGATTTCTAAAACACATTAAAAGACCTATATTAACTGATCCAAATGAAGTGAGAACCGGTAGATCCTCATGCACAATAAAAGGAATATTGTAATGATGATCTACTGTGAAAGACTTGGCTACTCTGATCAATACAGTGATCCAAAACAATTCCAAAGGACTCATCATGAAAAAAAAACCCACTATCCACCTCCAGAGAGATAACTGATGAACTATAAGTACAAATTGAAATATAATTTTCTCACTTTATTTTTCTTGTATTTTTTTAAATATGACAGATATGAAAATATGTTTTGCATGATTTCACATGGATAGTTGATCTCATATTGCTTGCCTTCTCAATGTGGGGAAGGGGATGAGAGGGAGAGAGAATTTGGAACTCAAAATGTTTTAAAAATGTTTTAAAAATAAATAATGATTAACAAAAGAATAATCATACAACCTACTTACCAATTAAACCAGATCACCCCAAGAATATTTAAGGATGGAACTAAGAGATGGATAACAAACAAATGAAAAATGGAAAGGATATGCCAAGACTTTTATAACAAATTATTTTCTCCGTTGATGACAATGGAGTCACCAACTAGGATTCTGAGAAAACAGTTCCTGATGGGCTATATGAGAAAGAAGAAATGGAACTGAAAACAAAACAAAGCAAAGACAAGAACAACTAGACTAGAACAAACATATAAGGCAAAGTTCCATGCTGGAAGTCATGTGTCAAGAAATCAGTTCTTAATACAGATACCTTACAAAGAAAATGATACCAAATACTTACAAATAATCATGGATTATCTCCAGAAATGCAATCAAGGAAAAAAAAATCAATGTCTACCAACTCATATGTCTACTTTAGCCATATGCCACATCTATAATATCTTTTGAGAACAATCTATACATATCATGATAGACATATTGAGGGCATCCTTGCTAAATGAGCAAACTTTTGAAAATGACATTCTGCAGTATCATGAGAAGAAGGAAGGCATAGTGGATAGAAAACTGGCTTTGGAGCTAGGAATGTCTGAGTTTCAAGTTCCACCTCTGAGTCACACTGGTCACTCATGCTGGCTGTGCAACCCTTTGTAACCCCTCTGGATTCTGGGCAACTCTTTTAAGACTCTAAGTTACAGAAGAGGTACTGACTTGCATTGGTGTAGAGAGTTTCCTCATCTGGGAGTCCCTGAAATACATGAAATCACAGGTTCAGTTCCTATCCCCATTCTTCATCAGACCACATTTTTACAAGAGAGAGAGTTAGAAAAAAATATCTCATATAATAGAGGTGTGCAAGTAAAAGTCTATCAGAAAAAAAGGAGGAAGGAGTGGGGTGAGAGTAGCTGACACTAGGACCTGACCCTCATCTGAACTGGTGAAGAGAGAGACAGAGACAGAGAGAGAGAGAGAGAGAGAGAGAGAGAGAGAGAGAGAGA
>NW_020954662.1:2044395-2089590 GCF_900497805.2 Vombatus ursinus | reverse complement strand
CCCTCAGAACAACACTGGGAGATAGGTACTATTGATGATGATGATGACCTATTGATTTCATCTTTGCCACTTCTCTTGGATATGCCCCCTTCCCTCCTCTGACACTGCCACCTCTAGTGTAGGCCCTCATCATCTCATGCCTGGACTATTGCAATATCTTGATAGTGGATCTAACTGCCTCAATTCTCTCCCCACTCCAATTCATCCTCCATTCAGTCACCAAAATGATTTTCCTCAAACAGAGGTCTGATAATGTCACCCACTACTCAATAAATTCCAATGACTCCCTATCACCTCCAGGATCAAATACAAAATACTCTGTTTGGCATTCAAAGCCCTTCATAACCAAGCCCCCTTCTACCTTTCCAGTCTTCTTTCACTTTACTCTCAGACATGTACTCTTAAATCCATTGACACTAACCTCCTTGTCATTCCATGAACAAGACACTCCATCTCTTGTCTGTGGGCATTTTCTTGAACTACTGCTCATGTCTGGAATGCTCCTCCTCTTCCCAACTACTGACCCAACTAAAATCCCACCTTCTATAGGAAGCCTTTCTAAACCCCTCTTAATTCTTCTACTTATTAATTATTTCCTATTTTTCTATATATAGGGGTTTTTGGTATATATTTGTTTTCTGTTGTCTCTCCCATTAGATGGTAAGCCCCTCAAGAGCAGAGATTGTCTTTTACCTCTATTTGTATCCCCAGTACTTAGCACAGTGTCTGGCACATAGTAGGTACCTAATAAATGTTGATTGATTGATTGATGATACAGAAGAGGAGGAGAAGGAAGAAGAAGAAGAAAATAAATGTCAATTTTTGTGGCAAGACTCAACATCAAAGGAGAAATCACCTAGGTTTCAGGAGAAAGCATAAATACAGGAGCAGGATGAAATGAGTTCAGACAAGAATGGTCCTGTTGCTGAAAAAACCAACCTTTGTTGTAGCCTACCCTGAAATTTTCTCCCTTTTCACTTGACCTTTACTGGCTAACATTTCTTGTTCTTGAGCTGATAGTCCCTTCACGTCTTTCTGACTTTCACATCCAGTCCCCCTCCCCACCATATACTCAACATGAACACTCCCATTGTTCTTCTTCAATTTACCTGAACCAGAGATTGTAGATGTTCATAAAGACTTTTCTTGAGGCTAAGAGACACACCATAACAATAAAATAAACTTACAGAATAAAAAAATCATCTAGTTACTAAGCCAGGGAATCTAATGGTAAGTTGAGAAATGGAAAGATTTTGGTACTCATCAGGTGACCTGAGCTTGTGTCCAGGATCTGACACTTGCTAACTATGTGGCTATCTTTGGATAAGTCACTTTCCCTCTGAATCTCAGTCTCCTCATTTTGCCATGGGTTCAGTGCCTGTACTACTACTTATGTCACTGGACTATGGAGAAGACAGTGCTTTGTAAGCCAGTACAGTGTTGCAAATTATATGGTGATTATTTCACTCCTAATCTGAACATTTTAGCAACAATATTCTTCCATCAATGCTACATGGCAGTAAATCATAGGACACCATAATCTCAGAAGAATCAAAATTGCAAATGACCCAAATAACAGTGAGAAGACAGGTGGTGTGTGTTAACAGGCTACAACCTATTATCAATCATGACTTGTGCTCAAGAAGTGGAATGAGAAACATCACTGAGGACAGATATGACTAGAAAAGTAGATACACAGGGTATGTAGCAGGACTGAGAGAAAAGAGATGGACAGTCTGAGTTTGAGTTGTACAAGCACCTACACAATAAAAGAATGAGAAAAGGAAATTCAGCACCATGGACAGACCTGCTAAAGGTTTTGTAATTCTGATACTGAAGGGTATACAGTGTTTTAAGAATTGAGAAGCCCTTTACATACCATTTCATTTACATGTATTATCTCATGGTGAGACATAGAAAAAGAATTATAGAAATGAAAATATAATAATTGATCCATTCACAGGTGTTTTAAGGTTCACAGACCAATTTCTTCAAAACAAATCTGTGAAATTGTAGTAATATAGTTTAAGGAGAGGATGTCAAGTAGCAATGGTAATGGGAGTATAGGAGTCTGGATCTCTGATTTCAGTGGTGTGAGGAATTCCCACCAGTGAAATTTCAACTGATTCAGATCAGCAATCCATCTGTAACTTATAATCTTTTGAAGTTACCTTGGGCATTGGGAAATTAAATAGCTCTCCCAGGGTTCCACAGTTATTATGTGTCAGGAGCAGGATCTGCTCAGGTTTTCCTGACTCCAAGATTGGCCTCCTCTTTACTACACCACGCTGCCTCTCAGCACAAATATTATCATCATTTTAGAGATGAAGAAACAGAGAGGTTAAGTAACTTGGTCAAAGTCACACAGAAAGTGTTAAAGCTAGGATTTGAACCCAGGCCTTCTAGCCTGAAAGTCTGGGGATCTTTTCATTGCATTATATTGGAAAGGATTTTATCTCCTGGTAGAAAGAGTGCCTGATGAAAAGTGCTCTAAATTTCTAATAATTAGAGAAAAGCAATTTAGCAATTTTGAGGTCCCACCTCACATGCATCAGATTGGTAAAATGGACCTGACTGAATGCTCCCTAACCAGGTTCATGTAGGCACTATTCAATTCATTTAAAGAAAAATTTATTCCTGGTCTTCTGGATCTGAAGCTTAATCCAGGAGGCCATGTCATAGCTGAGCACCTTTTCTCTTCTTCTCTCTCACATGTTGAAGGATATGATTAAATTCAAGGATACAGGAGGGGTAAGGAATGGAAACTCAGCTTCCCTTGACCTTCATCCCCTGTCCATCAGGTGTCTTTGATATCTCTTCATCTCAAGATTTGCCCTTGGAGAAACCCTGGGCATCTCTAGGTGACTCCAGAGCCCTGAGAGATGAAAGGCACCTTCTTTTTGCTTTGACAGGTGAATGATGAAAGCTGAACCCTTGATGAAGGAAAGAGAGCTTTCATGAGTGTCTGAAGCTTTCTAGTTTGTGGCTAGTTAGCTTCCTCCCTGGTAATGGGTTTAGGCTGTATTGAGAGGGCTCCTTTGCCTCTGAGAGATGCAATAACCCAGAGACAGGAAAGTCCCAAGATCATATTGTCCAGCTCCCTGGCTTTCTAGTATCATAGTCCTAATGCTGGAAAGGCCCTTAGAGGCAGCTAGGTGGCTCAGTGGATAGAATGCTGTACTTGCTCTCAGAAAGACCTGAACTCAAATCCTGCCTCAGGCATATATTAGCTATGTCCTTTAACCTCTGTCTCCCTCAGTTTCTTCATCTATAAAATGGGAATAATAATAGTACCTACTTCCAAAGGTTGTTGGGTGGATAACATAAGATATTTATAGAGCACTTTGCAAACCTTGAAACATTATATAAAAGCTAGTGATTATTAGCTATTACTATCCAGTATAACCTCTTTATTCTGTGGAATGAGGAAACTGAGGCCCAGAGACATTGAGGGACTTGTCCAAGGTCACACAAGGTAGTAAAAGGACAGAGGTAAGCCACTATTCTTTCCACTATATATACTTCAAACTATGCTTCCAAACCATGCCAATGAGTGGCATATGGATCTGAGATAGATATTCCATAGCCTTATAGCCTAATCCATGCCCATGTTTGACCATCTTCATTGTAAAAAAGCTACTTTCTCATGGAGTGCCCCAATGTCCAATTACGACCTTTGGTAGAGGGAAGAGTAAATATTGTCTCCTTTGGGGGGGGGGTTCCTTTTTCAGGGAATGTATTGCACAAAGTCACAGAGATTGTCATGATGGAGGAGCTGGGAATAGAATCTTCTGTGTGTATATGTGTGTCACATGTGTGTATGTTTGCATCCTCATCTCTTCCATCAGCCTGAGGGATGTCCAGAGCAGAACTTTGCCTCTTTATTTAGCCTGGAGGCCTTCTTATAACAGATGCCAAATCCACCTTTTCTCTTTATTTCTCACAATGACCAGTGTAGGAGTTTACAATCCAATATAATCAACACTTATTATGCACCTATGGTGTGCCAGGCACTAAGTGCCGGGACACAATTGATAAAAAGAAAGACAGTTCCTGGTCTCAAGCCAAGCTAACAATCTAAAGGGAGAAATAAAACACACAAGGAGGTGGGAAAGGGACAGGCAACACCAGGGGGTACCTGGCTCAGGGGCATCTTGTTCTGAGATGAAACCAGGCAGAACAGCAGATGCAAAGTGGAGTGAGTTTACAGGAAACTGATAGATCAATACAGTCAATGTGGTTAAGTAAAAGGAGCACTGGGGATGAGGGACAGTAGGCTTGGGTGGAGAGAGATAGAACAGAAGAGAAAGACCTGGGTCCTTGTCCAGCTCTGAAAGAGACACAAAATTTGTTCTTGACCAAGTTTCTCTGGGCCATTGTTTCTATATCTTTGAAATAAGGGCTTTGATCAGTGCATTGATTGTGTATTGTGTAGCAATAAGCTTATTGTGTAGCAGGCATTGTGCCAAGCTCTGGGTAGTCAAAGAAACTTGACCAGGGGCATATGTCCATGCAGAGAGTCCCCTATCCTCAAGGGACTCACATTCTAATGAGGAAAACAACATGCAAACAGCTACATACAAAGAAGACATATACAGGCTAAACTGAAGGTAATCCCAGAGTAAAGACGCTGGCACTGAGGGAGGAGGAGACACTAAGAAAGTTTTTGGTTTGTTTTCTTTTTGATTTTGTTGTGGTTTTTTGCAGAAAGTAGGATTTGAGCTGGGATTTAAAGGAAACCACAGAAGGTGGGAGACAGAGGCAAGGAGGGAGAGCACATCAGGCACAAGGAAGAGCCCTAAATGCCTGGAGTCAGGATGGGATGTTGTGCCCAAAGACCACCAAGATGGCTAGGGTAGTTAGATTGTAGAGTACACAGATGGGAGTAAAGTACAAGAAAACTGGAAAGATGGGGGCAGGGCAGGTTGTGATAGGCTAAAAATCCAAACAGAGGATTTAAAATTTTATCTGCAGCTAACGAGGAGCCTTTATCACATAGAGTTTATTGTGTAGAGCTCAGGACCGTCGTTCAGCAAGATATCTTTGGCAGCCGAGTGGATGAAGAACTGGAAGGGGAAGAGAGTCAGGGGAACCCACCAGCAGACTACTGCAGTGGTCCAAGGGTGAGATGTTAAGGACCTGCAGCAGTGTGGCAGATGTGGCAGAGGAGATAAGGGACCATATATCAGAAGTATTTCAAAAGTAGAATCAGCAGCACGTGGTAATAGGTTGGATATGTGGAGTGAAAGAGAGTGAAGAGTTGAGGATGATGCTTGTTTTTGAGCCTGGATGACTAAGAGAATGGTGAGGCCTTCAATAGTGATCAGAAAGTTCAGAAGAAAAGAGGTTTAGGGGAGAAAAGATAATGGGTTTATATCCAGACATTTTGAATTTAAGATGTCTATAGGACATTCAGTTCTGTATGTCTAATAGACAGTTGGAGATGTGAGACTGGGGGCCAGGAGAGGATTAGGGCTGGATAAATATATCTGGGAGCCATCTGCATAGAGATGACAATTGGATCCATGGGAACTGATGAGAACAGCAAGTGAGACAGAATAGATGGACAGAACCTTTGGGGGATACCCAGGCTTAGCAGGGGTGACCTGAATGAAGAGCTGACAAGCTTGAGATGGACTGGTTAGAAATGGAGGACTCAGCAGAGTCACAAAAACCTAAAGGAGAAAGTATTGAGAAGAGGATGATAATGCCAAAAGCTATAGAGAGGCCAAGAAGAATGAGGATTGAAAAAAGGCAATTTTATTAGGTCCCTCTTAGCTCTAAAATTCTATGTATTCAACTTTCTTCCATAGCTAACAGTTACCTTAGGATTATTTCCAGTTCTGACATTCTGTATTTCAGGTCCATTTTAGCTCTGATATTCTCTGGTCTCAGATCCTTCTCACCTTCAACATTCTATATTCTAAGAGCCCTCCCAGCTCTGACATTCTGTATTGTAAGGCCCTTCCCAGCTCTGACATTCTGTATTCTAAGGCCCTTCCCAGCTCTGACATTCTGGGTTCTAAGGGCCCTCCTAGCTCTGACATTCTGGGTTCTAAGGGCCCTCCAAGTTCTGACATCCTGTGCTCTAAGGCCCCTCCCAACTCTCACATTCTCTATTCCAAGGACCCTCCCAGCTCTGACATTCAATATGCTAAGATTCTTTCCAGCTCTCCGATCCTGGGAGTTTGATTATAGTCAGAATTCATTATGCATGCATGTATTGCAGTTTGTGGATTATCCATGGCATAGCTTCAGCCCTGCTCCAAGCCTCTGATGTCCTATCTGTAGAATGGTTGGGACTCTGCATGAATGAATTGGACATATTGCCAGCTCCAAGGGAAGGATTCTGGGCAGAAGGGTTGGACGTGGTCCACAGGCTCAAGGACAGGGGACACAGAACTTATGGATAGTGTGGGCCACTCTTTTGGGGCCTCCCCTCCCCCATTAGAGAAATCCTAAAGTGCTTGTCAGTTCCATCTACATATTTATATGTCTGTGTGTGCGATAAAAATATAACTGAGTCGCCCACCTCTGAAATGCAGCCACTCTGAGTGTAAAATATGAGCTTACTTAACAGCTGCATGGACTGAGTCCCTGAGAGAGGCTCATGTCTCCCTTGACATTGTGGGGAGGGGCAATGGAAAGAAGGGGAATTTAATTATCTTAATAAATGTTGGACTAGGGAGCTGATGCTGAAATGGCTGGTACATCTTGGGTGACCTCAGGATCTCTCTGGGGTGGGTGCCCTTCACTTCCTATAGAGCCTTGTGGAAGAATAGGGGAGGAGAATCCTTTGGCTTCAACAAGGAAAACAACGGGAGAGGGGAAATTCTCACACTTCACCTGCCACACTTGTAGTAAGACCACGCGGTCCTCCTCGACCTCTTTACCTCCCTCCTATGTGATCAACTAGGAATAATATCCAAAGGCCTAAGCAGGAATTCTGGCACCTGGTACAAATTCAGTTGAGTGGGAGATGAAGGGAGGAAGGGTGGCCATGGCCCAGAAGAGAGTCTAATTAGATGTAGTTGAACTAGTGAGATGAGGAGGCAGCAGGAGGTGGGAGTGGGAGAAAGTGGGCCCACAAGGAGGGCTAGGAGAAGAAGCAGGACTGAGTGGGTGTGGTGTGGAGATGGCAAGGTGCAGAGAAGGGTCGGTGAGCCAAAAGACCCCTGCTGTGATGAAGGCCCCTGCCCCCACCAGTGTCTTAGAGCAAGTCCTCAACGACCCATCCTTGTCTGGGCTCTGATAACAGCTCAGGTTTATGTCATTTAAAATAAAGTTTACGAAGTCACTTTACCTTTTGACCCTCAGTTTTCTCATCCGCAAAGTGGGGAGAGTGGACTAAAGTCCTTTCTAGCTCTAAATCTTTAGACTCAGGATCATAAGATTTTTATATCTGGAGCTAGAAGGGACGTGAGATGCCATCTATTCCAATAATCTCATTTTACAGAAGAAGAAAATGAGGCCTGGAAGTATTAAGTGACTTACCGACAGTCACATAGATAGAAAGCATGACAGACAGCATTTGAACTCAGGTTCTCCGACTCCAAAGCCAATGCACTTTCCAATGCTTTCACTTTTTACATTATCTCATTTGGGCCTTAACAGCAACCCTAATAATGGAGGTGCCAGGATTATTACTCTCATTTAACAGGTGAGGAAACTGAAAAGCAGAGAGGAGAAGTACTTGTTCAGAGTTGCATAATGAGTTCGTGGCATAACAAGGGTAAGGATGTTCTTAGTCAGGAACCAAGGCCCTTTTATGCTTCACCGCACTGTCTTTATTTTTTTCCTTTGGAAGGAAGTAAAGGAGACTATGGCCTTTTTCAATGCCATACAGAGCTCTTACCTTCCTGGTCTCATGCCTTGATTATTTTGGAAACTAGTCCTCCCACTTCCAGTCTCCACCCCCTTCCAATTTGTCCTACACAGACTGCCAGGTCTAGATTCCCAAAACACTGATTTCATGATTCTTCCCAGCCCACAGCTACACAGCTCTTTATAGTTGTAAAAGGCTTTATATACTTCCTCATTTTGTTCACCCAATATTGCCATGGAGAAGATGGTACAAGTTCAAGTGGCATTAGCCCCATTTTACAGATGAGGAAATGGAGGCTCTGAACAACACTGAATGACTTACCCGAGGACACACAGTAAATGCTAGCATGAAGACTCTAAGAAGCATTCACTAATAGGCATGAGAGAATTGGGAACTTGTGGAAAAAATCAAAGAGAGTCTTTCATAGGAAAGAAGTGTTTTGTGGGGGATTTTAAATGTATCCTTATCTATATGTACGTATTTGCTTACTCTATATACATACATATATGCACATATGTGTGTATTTGTTGTTGTTGTCACTCAATTGTTCTCTGTCATGTTTGATTCTTCATGACCCCATTTGGGGTTTCCTTGGCAGAGGTACTGGAATAGTTTGCAATTTCCTTCTCCAGCTCATTTGACAAATGAGGAAACTGAGGCAAACAAGTTTAAGTGACTTGCCCAGGGTCACACAGCTAGTAATCTGAGTAATCTGAAGCCAGATTTGAACTCAGGAAGATAAGTCCTCCAGACTCCAGGCCCTGGCACTCTATCTACTGTGCTACCTAGATGCCCCATGTGTACGTGTGTGTGTGTGCACACGCACACACACACACACAGGGTGGGGAGAGAGAGAGAGAGAGAGAGAGAGAGAGAGAGAGCGAGCCAAAAGGGATGAATAATGGGAAAATGATCAATAATCAGGGAAATTAAATACCCTAGCAAATAATCATCAGCCCTTCTTTTAAGATTCTCGAATTGTAAAATATTAAGGGTAAAGAACCATAGAATGTTAAAGCTAGGATGGACCAGAGTACAAAGTTGGAAGATGCCTTAGAACATAGAATAGCAGAGGTGGGAGGGACCTTAGAACATAGAATGTTAGAATCAATCATTTCTTAAATCCCTATTACGTGCCAGGCACAGAGAATACAAAGATCAAATGAAGCATCCTCTGACCCCAAGGAGCTTAGAATGGGAGGGACCTTAGAACATAGAATCCTTGTGCTGGAGAGACCTTGGTCTCTAAGATCATGGTGAAGAGACATTCCATTTGCTCTATTTGGCCCCAGAATTCAGAATTAGGAAAAATGATCAGAAGCTGATGGGGAGCAAATTTAATCTCAGTATAAGAAAGACCCCCCTAACAACCAGAGCTATCCCCAAGTGGAATGAACTGCTTTGGAGAGGTAGCAGTTTTCCTTCTTATTGCTGGTCTTCAAGTAACACTCAGTGGGAGTGTCTTAGTGGACATTCTTTTACTTGGTAAATTAGACCAGATAACTATTGAAATTCTATAAGTCCATGGCAGAATTCCAATGATGTCCCTACTCTGTGATCATTCTCTCCAGCTGCCACTGGCACAGGAAGGCCACCACATTGCTACCACTGAATACTTCTCAGGGTTTAGGGGTAATGGAGGTAGGGTAAGATTGCTAGTACTGAAAATCATGAGCCCCCATCCAGTGTACTTCCCATTGGTTATCAGCCATGCAGACTTAATCAGCTTTTAGAATGTGTATTTACTAGTGTGATATAATAACAGTAGGTATATGACATCCCACCTTACCCTCTCTGAAAAATTAAGGATACATTCTTCCCTTGCCCACATGAAGTTCCTTTGTATAGGGACCTTAAACTTTAAGAGCAAATGTCACCAAAACCCACATCTCCTGGCTGCTTGAATTCCTTTGCTCTTTTTATTGAGGCATCATAAAATTCCCCATAGGTACAGCTCTCTGCTGGGCTCTGAGAGTTGCTGCTCTTATCAAATCCTGAAGCTTCCTTTCCTCCATAGGGTGAATATGTCCTCCATGTGTCTCTTGATGCTTGAAACAGACATTTGCTCTAAGGATGTCACTACCGGTGCCAAAGGGAACTCCATTTAGAACTGAAAATAAAAATGTAAAAACAAACACAAAAGGGAACTCCAGATCTTTCTATCTTTTGAATTTCATAAAGTTATCACCTAATGAATGGGGGAGAGGAGAGGATAAATGCAATTGTCCCTGCCTAAGGACAATTCCCTCAATCACCACTCAACTAGTCTGCTGCTGGAATGCATGATTCATATCTGACTTCGAGGTGTTATACATAGCCCCATAAGGTGTAACAGATTCTTTCCAACCAATCACAGGATATTCCCTGGGTGGCTCTTCTGCTTTTATCCAATGATCAAAGCATCTCACTCCTACCAAATTGATTAAGGATATGTTCACATCTAGTTTATGCCTTGACTAATTAATTGAAGCCATCATAAATTGTGGGTCATTAATTGGGGATGGGGTTAAAAATCCCTACTCTGACACTAGAATGTAGAATATTGGAACTGGGAGGGCCCTTAGGAAACAGGATGTCAGAACTGGGAGGGCTCTTAGAACACAATGTCAGAGCTAGGAGGGACTTTGAAATACTGAATGTCAGAGCTGGGAGGGCCCTTAGAATATGGAATGGCAAGACTGGAAAGGATCTTGGATTTTAGAGTTGGAATAAATGTAGAACACAAAATGATCCAGTACTATCAGTAAGCTACTGGAGGGTCGGGACATTTTTGCTTTTGTCTTTGTGCCCCTAAGACCAGTTGCAGTCTCTCACACATAGTAGGTATTTGATTCAAAAACATTCAGTTGAGTGGAAACTACTGAATTAGGCACCTGGAACTGAAACAGACCTTGGAGACCATTGCCTAAAACTCCCCCTTTTTGTACATAAGGAACCTCAGGCTGAGAGACATTAAGGAAATTGCCCAGGCCACATGGCTAATTAGTGTCTGAGGCAGGGTTTTGAACTCAGGTCTTCCTGACTATTACCTTGGCATTCCATCTATTCAACCTTGTTTTTGTTCAGTCATTTTTCAGTTGTGTCTGACTCTTCAGGACCCTTATAAATGTATCAATAGTAGCACTAAGAGCCACCGCCATTGATATAGCTTTTTAGAGCTTCCGGGATTTTCTTGGCAAAGATACTTTAGTGATTTGTCATTTCCTTCTCCAGCTCATTTTACAGATGATGAAACTGAGGGAAACAGGGTTAAGCTACTTGCCCAGGATCACATAGCTAGTAAATGTCTGTGGTAGGATTTGAATTCAGGTCCTCCTGACTTCAGGCCTGGCACTCTATCCACTATGCCACCAGCTATTCAACTTCCCACCTGTCTCAAATTGGAAGAGGCCCATCTAGCCCTTCCCTCACCCCCTCATTTTTACAGTCAAGGAAACTCAGGCCCAGGGAGGGGAAGAAATTTGCTCATGATTGATTACCAGGTAGCATCAGAGGTGGTATTTGAACCAAGGTTTGTGATTTCAAAGCCACTCCTCTTTCTGTGATGCCATCCTAATTGACCATAGATTGAGTATGAAGGAATCATGTTATAGTGAGGAAAATGAGGACCAGATGAGTCACATGACTTCATACCCACAGCAAGTGTCCGGGCTGGGATTCGAGTCTACAGCCTCAATCCAGGTCCTGCCAGGCTGGCAGAGCCAGAGACTCTGTTACTAACAGTTCTTGGGTGGGCTCCTGCCTCAGGCTACACAGCGTGGCAACCACATGTGTGTTTCCAGAGCTTGCACAATGATGCAGAAAGGACTTGTTTGCCAGGCAGATTCCCTTGAAAGCATTAATAAAGCCATTGTATCCCTGGGCTCATGGGTACATTTGCATTTCTTTTTAAGGCCAGGATGACTTTTTTAGGTGAGAACCTTTCCCTTTGTGATTCAGAATATCCCTCCGTTCCAGGGACGGGTGTTTACTCACAGGAGGCACAGATCACCCTTCTTCAGGTTCCTGAAGCTTCCTGCTTCCCAGCGGGGGGCAATGACAGGGCCCTTGGGAGGAGGGAGGAAAAGTTCCCAGCAAAGGATCTGAGAGGAGAGTCAAGCCCTTTGGGAAGGTGTTTTTAAGGTATCCTTTCTGTTGATCAATAGTGGCAATGTGTGTGTTCGTAGGGCTCAATCACAATTATGTCTTTCAGAGACTTACACAGGCTTTTATGATGGCAATGATTGGAGAGAAAGCCAAGATAGCCATTTATACAGATAATAGAATCATAGAATCCTACAGCGGGAAGGGATCTGAGAGGTCATCTGGGCCTAGCTCTCATCCTGCTCAAGGCTCCTTTCCATTTGTAATGCACTTTTTAAAAGTAAGTTTTTATTGATGTTTTTTCTTTTTACATCACCATAGTTTCCTCCAATATCCCTCCCCTTCCTCTTCTTAGAGAGCCATACCATATAAAAATAGCATTTTTAAAGACAAAAAGAAAAAGAGGGAAAAATTAGCATAACTGACCAATACATTAAAAAAATCTGAAAATAAATGCCATGTACAACATGGTACCTCTGCCAAGGGGTGGAGTGGGGGGGGGGGTCTTCTCATATCTCTTTCAGCTGTGGTTGTTCTTTATAATTTTGCAATTGTAATGTGCTTTTAATTTTCCAGAGTACTTCTGATCTACCTACCAGTGGCAGGCTGGGTAAAGAAAAGAAATCGATAGGACTTAGCACATTGTGGTGGGCAAAGCCCAGAATTTGGAACTGTAATACCACAGTACAAGTCCCAGCTCTTCCTTTGTTAAGAGAGGTCACATGGAAAAGTGAACAGAGTGCTGGGCTTGGCTGGAGTCAGCAAGGAGAAGATGAGCAATGTCTAGGATCTTAGAGCTGGAAAGGGTCTCAAAGGCCACTGAGTTCAACAGTTTCATTTTATACATAAGGAAATTGAGGCCCAGAGAGGTTCAGGAATTTGCCCAAAATCACACAGATGGGAAGTAGCGGAAGCAAAATTCAAATCCAGGTCTTCTGGCTCCAGTTTCAGTCCACAATGCTCTTTCCACTGTTCTATGAGTCCTGGGTTCAAATCCTACCTCAGACACTTAGTAATCTTTGTCCATGGAATAACGGAAAGAGTCCTCACTCTGGAATCAGAAGACTTAGGTTCTAATTCTGCCCCTTGTATTTACTGCCTGTGTGACCTTGGATAAGACACTTTATCTCCCTGGGTCTCAGTTTCTTTCTCTGTAAAAGAAGGAATTGGACTAGATGACCCCAAAGAGACCTCCCAACTCTAGATCTATGATTTTATAATCCTATGATCTTAGGCAAGTATAACTTATCTATGAAACAGAGATGATAATAGAGATGATAATGGAGATTATAATAATAACTCAGAGAGTTACTTGAGGGGAGCTGTGGTATTATCTCATTTTACCTTCACAACAACCCTGGAAGGTAGGTATTAAGATTATTCCCATTTTATATTTGAGGAACCTGGGGCAGAGAGAGGTTAAGTGACTTGCTCAGGGTCACACAGCTAAGTGAATGCCTGGGAAGAACCTTAGAACAGGGAATGCCTGAACTGGAAGGGTCCTTCAATACCAACAATATATTCATTGTACAGAGGAAGAAACCGAGGCCCAGAGGAAGGGAAGAGACTTGCCCAAGGTCACTCAATGAGTTAGTGTCAGAACCAGGAGAAGAATTCAAATCTCCGGGTTCTTCTTTCTAGGTTCAAAAGTTTTAGGGGATAGAGTTGTTCACCTGTTGGTGCCAGGAGGCAGTTGGATAAGAAGCAGTGAGGGTCCCCTCCCTGTCATCCTCAGGGGACTGCTGCAAGATTTTCTGGAATTTACAAAATCACAAAGGTCAGGTATTGAACTCTGAACCCTCATGAATGGCATTCTCTCTGGTGATCATAGCTCCAAGAGACCTGAGCTAAGTAAAACATAAGTCGAGCCCGAGGGGACAGGAGAGATTGCTGAATGACAGAATAAGTCCTGGATTTGGAACCTGGATCTGCTACTCACTACCCATGATATCTTGAATACTCACCTTCCATCTCTGTATTTAGTTTTCATCCTTTATAGGATGAAGGTATTGGATTTGAAAATCTCCAACTTCCTTTCCAGATACAGACTCTATGATCCTATAAATTCTGTGCTTTCCTTCAGTCTAACAGGGAATCCCACCCCACCAATGCCCCTCTTTCTCTGGCACCATCTGACCTGGCTCAACTACTAGAGATGGATTAGGTACTTTAAAATGGTTGTTGGATTTTAATAGTAGTAGTAGTAGTGGTGGTGGTAGTAGCAGTAGTAGTAGTAGTTGTAGTAGTAGTAGTAGTGGTAGTAGTAGTGGTAGTAGTAGTAGTAGTACAACTACTACTACTACTGCTACTACCACCACCACTACTACTACTACTACTGTTACTACTACTCCTACTCCTACTACTACTGTTACTACTACTACTACTACTATTACTACTAATACCACTACTACCACAACTACTATTATCAATAGTAGTACTAGTAGCCACCACCATTGATATAGCTTTTTAGAGCTTGAAAAGCACTTTACATATGTTATCTCATTTGATCCTCACAACACTCCTGGGGTTAGGATCTAGCAGCCCATTTTATACGTGAGGAAGCTGAGGCTTATCAAGGTTAAATAACTCGCCCAAGGTCACCAACCTGGAAGTGTCTGAAGAAGGATTTGAAATGAAGACTATCCTGAGTTCTAAGTTCAAAGCTCTCTTCATCACACCATCTAGCTACCTTTAATAGTAACCACCATTTACATAGCACTCTAAGATTTGCAAAGTACTTTACAAATGTTGTCTGATTTGACCCTAACCCTAACCCCAGAAGGTAGATGCTTTTATTATTTGCATTTTACAGATGGGGAAACTGAGGCTCAGAGAGATTAAAGTGACTTGCCCAACACCACAGTCAGCCCTGAGGCAAGATTTGAACTCAGGTCTTCCTGATTTCAAACCCAACACTCTATGTGCTGTACCATCTGGGTCCCTAATAATGGCCACTTATAAAGCTCTTTAAGGTCTACAAAGTGCTTTATATATTTCATTTCATTTCACATGAACCTAGTTGAGGTAAATGCCATAGTTATTATTTCCCTATTTAGCAGATGAGGAAACTGAAGCTTTGTGACTTGTCCAAAGTCACATAGCTTATAAACACTGACGCTCTCCCCATCACAATATGCTGCCTCTCCCAATATCAAATATGATGTCAGCCTTTTGCAAACACATAGTCTAGTCTGAGGCTACAAGGCTCTAATCCTTATAGCAAAAAAGATCCTAGGCAGCTCATTTATCCTCTGTGTGCCTTAGTTTCCTCACCCATAGAATTATCCTGTGACCAATTATCAAATTTAGAGATGGAAGGGACCTTAAACATTAGTATGTCCAACCTTGACATTTTTCAGAAGAGGAAACTGAGACCTTGAGAGGTTAAGTGATTTGCCCAAGGTCACACAACTACTAAAGATCATAGTTAGCAGCCAGGTGGGCCAATGAAGAGGAAACTAGACCTGGAGTCAGGAAGCCTTGAGTTTAAATCCATCCTCAGACACTTATTAGCTGTGTGACCCTGGGCAAGTCATTTATTCTCTACTTGCTTCAGTTTCCTCATCAGTAAAATGGGTATCATAATAGCACCAACTTCCCAGAGTTGTTGTAAGGATCAAATGAGATAATATTTGTAAAAACTCTTTGCAAACTTTAAAGCAACATATAAATGCTAGCTATTATTATTATCCAAACCAAGCCCTACAGTGTTATGGGAAAGGGGGAAGAGAAGCATTGGATTTTATAGTCAGTGGACTTGAATTCTAGTTGTGACTTTTCTATCAATTTACTGCATCAGCTTAGGCATGTGATTTTCCCTTCCCTGGATCTCAGTTTGTTCATCTGCAAAATGAAAAAGTTAGGCTAGATAATATTTAAGGTCCAAATTCTATAGTTTACGATTTACAATTTATAGTTTACAAATTCTGTAGTTTACAGAAAATGTTCTTTTTTCATTATGAATCTCTGGTGGATTCATCCAAGCAGCATGTAATGCACACACATGTCCCTTAGATGACTATAAGCATATGTATAATATATAAACATATGTTACATATATACATATACATACACCCATGTGTATGCACATATATATGTATATTAACATCCGCATGTATCCTTACAGACATCCTTCATCCTAAATACATTTGAAATGTGTAGTATTTCACTTATAAAACTGATGAAATAGAGCACTGATTCAGTTTACCCAATCTGGGGCCTCACAGTTAAGAAATTTGGGGGGTGAGTATATAGTGTGTTAGATGGTTCCACCTACTGGCAAGGTTAGTTACTGCAGCTCCCTAAGTAACCAAACAAAAGAAGTTCCAGTAGACAGGAATCGTGGGTTCCCTCCCATGCATCATCATTCACAAAAGGAAAGGTTATGAACTTAGGAATGGGTCAGAAAGTTTTGTAAAGTGTTGTAAAGAAACATTAATCACCACCTGGCATCCAGATCCCCTAGCCAGCATGGCATTCTCCAACAGTCACCTTGCCATAAATAAGCCTGGCCACAATCTTAACTAACCCCTTCCTCAAAACAAATTTCAAAACCTTCTTCCCTAAAACCCCTTCATCTTATGATATTACATGAGATTTTTCCATAGGAATCTATCCCTGCTTTATACAGGAAGTAAAAAAAGGAACAGGATTCACTCTAGAAGTTAGCTTTGAAGTCAACCTTGCCAAGGTATAGTGGTTCCAAAGAATGAGAGAGAATGGCAGTCACATACTTTCAGAGTATTACTGTTGGGATGTAAAATTGGCTGAGAAGCCTAATGTTTAATGCTTATTTCCAACCTACTGATGCTTGAGGACCTTGGACAAGTCTATTTCCAGGTCTAGCATGTAGCAGCAGCCTTCCTTTGCAAAATCTAGTGGTTAGTGCCAGAAACTCAAACTATTGTATTAACCTAGCACTTCCTTCTCCAGTAGAACAATAATACTAGCTTTCATAACATGATTTGAAGTTTGCAAAGCATTTAATATGTTATCCCATTTGTTCCTCATAACAATTCTGTGTATGTGCCATTAATATCCTCATTTTACAGATGAGGAAACTAAGGTAGTCAGAGGTTAAGTGACTGGCGTAGGGTCACACAACTAATAAGCGTCTGAAGCTGAATTTGAACCCAGGTCTTCATAATACTGTGCCACCTGGCTGCCTCTCTCCTAGCAATTGCTGTCCCTGGCAAAATCTGGTGGCCAGTATCAGGGACTCAGACAATTGAACTAACTTGATACTTCCTCCTCCAAAATAATAATAATGATAAGCTAGCATTTATATAGGGTTTTTAATTTTGCAAAATTCTTTACATATATTATCTCATTTGATCTTCAAAATAACCCTGTGAGATAGGTGTTATCAATTTTACAGAGAGGTGCTAATTTTACAGATAAGAAAACTGAGGGTGAAAGAAGATAAGCGAATTAGCTGGGGTCACATAGCTATTAAGTGTCTGAGATAGGACTTGAACTTGGATCCTCTTGCCTACAAGTCAAATATTCAACACAGAAACATAGATGAAGAGTGTGTGTGTGAGGTACCTGTGTGTGAGGTAGTCCTAGCAGCTCAGTGCCTACCTCAAAGATAATGTGTCTAGTACTTTATCCAGAGCTTTCTTCCCAATAACACAGCCATAACCATTATCCCCATTTCACAGATGAGGAAGCTAAAGACAAGAGAGAAATGAGTTGCCCTATATCACACAAAAAGTTAGAGGCAGAGCTAGGAATTGCATCTAGTCTTTTAACTGATTCAATTCAATTCTAGTACAATTTCTGCTCTCTCATTCTGCTTCCCAATTAAGGGCAGTAAAGGGGACTTTGCACGGTGCCTGACACATTAACAAATGTTTATTGATTGACTGGTTTGGAGTCAAAGGGCCTGGGTTTGAATCTTGACACTATGATTACCTCCTGTGTGATTTTTAGGCAAGTCAATTGACCTCTCTAAGACTCAGTTTCCTCATCTGTGAAATGAGGAGAATGGACCTGATGACCTCTGAGGTCCTATAGTCACATGCCTATGAAGACATTTGGGGCCCCAGCAGGGCAGCATAAGATCAGTGAGGGATGAAAGAGTCCTTCCTTTAGCAAGAATCTACTAATTCCATGAGGGCAGCTAGGTGGCACCACAGTGGATAGAGCACAGGGTCTGGAGTCAGGAAGACTCATCTTCCTGAGTTCAGATCTGGCCTCAGACACTTACTAACTGTGTGACCCTGGGCAGGTCACTTAACCCTGTTTGCCTCACTTTCCTCATCTATAAAATGAGCTGGAGAAGGAAATGGCAAACCACTCTACTACCTCTGCCAAGAAAACCCCAAATGGGGTCATGAAGAGTTGGACAAAACTGAAAATGACTGAGCAATAATTGCAACAACACCAATCCCATCCATTCATACTGTTATTGCTACTTCTCACCTCTGGCTTTTGCCTTCAGTTTAATTCAATGAGGATTAATTAAGGGGCCACTCTATGCAAGACTGTGTGTTTATCTTAGGAGATACGCGGATGAGAAAGGACACTGCCCAATCCCAGAAGAAGCTTACAAACTAATTGAGAGATCCACTAAGCATGCTACTGGGACAAATGTTATAGGGGCAGTAAAGGTAGTGTAGCTAAAAGGGTAAAGTCTGGGAAGCCTGGGTCCAAATTCAGTCCCTGATACTTACTTACCCAAATGAGCGACCTTTTTACGTCTCAAACAGCTCCGTTTCCACCAAGTTACCTACAAGTTGTTATCTATGGTCTGGATTGTTAAAGAGGATCCTCATGCTGGGGGTTCCCCAGAAATAGCAAAAACCACAGCTCCTTCCTATGATAAGGGCAAAGGTGAGATCTAAAATGCTCTTGGAAAATGATAAGAGTTGGAGATGACTTTTGGGCAGTATGGTCAAGAAGACTCCATAGAAGTGCCCCCTAAGTTGAGCCTTGAGGGAGAAAAGAATTTCATATGATGAGACATGATGAGAAGTCATGAATATAATGAGGTATGAGAGGGAGAGATCAATTCAGAGAAGAGCTGAATAAGAACACAGACCAGATGAAGGGAAAGTACCCAAAATAAAGGTGCAAAAGGGAGGTCAGAGATCAATTGCAGAAAGCCTTGAGTGCCAGGCTGAGGGGTCTATGTTTTACTCAATAGCCCCTAGGAAGCCACTGAAAAGGGAGGCTTTTTCCTGCCTTAGTAGACTTTCCTATATTCCAGTTCTTTGCCCACATAGCTGCCCATCTGCTCCCTGTTTGAATGGTGCCCATATGAGGCTGACACCAGATTTGGCTCCAATTCAGCAAACCTGCTAACAGAGCTGCTAGGTGCTTGAGTCCAGGCTGGGATGAGGTCCATTAAGGACACAGTATTAGACTTCATTCCAAGTGACTCACTCCTTATTGATTTGGGTCACCAGTGTTAAAGCATCGGTTTTAGTTGCATTTAATTTAAACAAACAATAAAAGCCTCTTCCTGGCTGGGATACAGGCTGGTTGGATTTTTAATGCCCGGCACGGACATCCAAAGAGTTGGAGAATGTCAGAGCTGAAAGGGACCTTGAAGATCACCTGCTCCAATTTCTGGTTAAGCCCAAGAAGGGAGATCACAAAGTGTGTGAGGTTCTACAGAAAGCCCAAACTGAAGCCAGTGTGCCCGGGATGGATATCCAGAGAGCAGCCCATGACCTTGGGGCCTCTTATTATCTTGTACCCAGATCCCTCCCAAAGTGGGGGCTACCCCCATAGCCTTACTGGATCTGAAACAATTCAAGTCTATTCCTTTGCGTTCACTGCATTATAGTGCATTCTAGTCTATCCTCCAAGCATTGAAGTATCCACTATCTGCTAGGGCCTATGCTAAGCATTGCTGATACACAGGCAGTAACGTAACAATCCCTGCCTTCAAGAAGTTTATATTCTATTGGGAGGGAAGCAACATCTACCAAGATAATATAGTTTTTTTCTGAACCTGTGATTTAATTTGTGTAGATAAACCCTCTAGGACAGCTAGGTGATACAGTGGATAGAGCTCTGGTCCTGGAGTAAGGAATATCTGAGTTCAAATCTGGCTTCAGACACTTCCTAGCTGTGTGATCCTGGGCAAGTCACTTAACCCTGTTTGCCTCAGTTTCCTTATCTATAAAATGAGCTGGAGAGGGAAATGGCAAACCACTCTAGTATCTTTACCAAGGAAACCCCAAATGGGGTCATGGAGAGTCAGACGTGACTGAAAGCAATTGAACAACAACAGATACTCCTTCTACCAATGCAAACCAATGCCTGCTCTGCAAAATGTTTCCTGAGTTTAAGTGAATTGCTCAGGGCTACACAGCCAATAGGTATCAAAGGCAAGATTTGAACCCAGGTTTTATTGATTCAGAGGATAGCTCTCTATCCCCAATACCATTTGACTTCTACTACCCCTCTTAAATTCATCTTAATATTTTACTTAATTTGTGTAAATGTCACAACTCCCCATAAAACTATAAATTTCCAGAGAAATGGGGGCAATGCCAGTACAAAATATATATGGAATCACAACAATGTTTCTAGGGATGACATGGTAAAAGAGAAAGACACTAAAGAGCACTGAGTCAAAGGACCTGGGTTCAAATCCCACCTCTGATATTTACTATGTGATCTTGGACAAGTCACTTGCCTTCCCTGGGCCTCAGTTTCTTTATTAGTTAAATGAGGGGATTGGACTAGGTGGCATCTGAGATCCCTTCCAGTTCCAGGTCGATGGTCCTATAGGTGAGGAGTAGAACTTGTGATTTCATTGGTATAGGAAACTCCCGGATGGTCAAACCCCTTCTACTTATGCAGGTCAGCATCTTCTCTTCATCTTGGAGGCAGCTAGTTACTCACTTGGAGTTAGGAACACCCATGTTCAAAATCTTACCTGACACCAGCTGTGTGACCCTGAGCAAATCACTTAAGCTTTCTCAGCCTCAGTTTCCTCATCTGTAAAATGGGGCTAATCCCTCATGGGTCTATTGTGAAGCTCAAAGGAGACAAGTTGTACAAGGTTTCACAAACCTTCAATCACTATATACTTGCTCATTGTCATTATTGTTGTTGCTTTAGAGCATTGTCAGAGGAGCCAGGACAATTCAAAGAGCCACCACTGAGCTGTCCATGAGGATCCCTGAGGGCTGCTTATCAACATAGAAAACCACATAGTAACATTATCTATGCTCTATTACATTTTTATTTGTTTTCTTAAATATTTACCAATTATGTTTTAATCTGGTTTGAGGAACATCGGTGAATATGACATCTCTGGCCTAGAGCATGGAGAAGTTAAGTAGCTTGTCTAAGGGTAATCCTATATGTCAGCAGCAGAACTTGAACCCAGGGCTTCCTAGTTTCATTGCCAACTCCCTATCCTCTATACCACACTGCCTCTCTTATGTGCATTACTATGCTACTGCTCTTGGGTGAAAGGGAGCACTAGCAACTTGCAAGGCAGAGGGAGGGTCAACAAAAGCCTCATGAAGAAGGTAGCACTTGAGCTGAACCCTGAAGAGAAAAAGAGGTTCTTAATCAGTCATAGAAGTCCAGTAATAGCTAGGGAAATGCCCTGCCCTAAGCTCAACCAGGCAAATCCCTAGGAGATCAAGCTGGTTCAGGGCAATGTGTTCAAGGGTTTTCTTTCAGGAAAGAACCCAAAGGGCTAGTTTTCCCTTCCCAGACCCTGTGGTCTAGTATGGTAAAGTACCTGACACCAGAGAAACCTGGGGTTCAAATGTCACTCATGACATGGACTAACTGTGCAACCCTAAGCAAGTCACTAAATAGCTCTGTGCTTCAGTTTCCTCATCTGTAAAATGGGGATAATGATCGTACCTACTTCCCCATATGGTTGGGAGGCTCAAAGGAGATGAAGAATGCATGCTTTATAGTGCTCTATAAGTGTGGTGGCTGCTATTATTATTAGTGTAAAGTGCACTCAGGCAGAAGTCAGAGGAGCTGGGGTCAAATCTCAACTTTGTGCTTTAGTAGCTTCCTGTCTGGTGGGGAATGGGAAACAGCCTGGTCCAGTGGAAAGATTGATGACCCTAGAGTCAGAGCACCTAGGTTAAAATCTTATCTCTGACATATACTACTTTTGTGACCTTGGATATGTCAACAGCAGAACTTGAACCCAGGGCTTCCTAGTTTCATTGCCAACTCCCTATCCTCTATACCACACTGCCTCTCTTATGTACATAGTAGCTCTTGGGTGAAAGGGAGCACTAGAAGTCATTGAACTTCTTTGGGCCTCAGTTTTCCCATCTGTAAAATAGGGATGATAGCACTCATACTCCCTACATCACAAAGTGATTGTGAGGAAAGTACCTTCAAAGCCATATTGATTGAGGTTAGCTCTGTGCTTTTCTATGAAATGTCCCTGAAAAGGGACAGGGCACAGGGAAGATTTCCATCAAGCTCTTCAGCTCTTACCCTTCTGAGGGGGCTTCCCCTGGGGAACCAATGACAAAGTTTGTTCTGTACCCATAGCACCCTCTGCTGGGGCAGCCTGACTTCAACCCTCCAGGAAAACAATGGGGTCTGGATTCATCAAGCATTAGGACCATTGTCCATGTAGGGGCATCCAATGGGGCCAGATCTTGGCTCCAGGAATTGAAGAAGTTGGTGCCGTTAACAAGGTGGAGGCCCGAGTTACCAGTGATTCATAGGGTCAAGTACGGGGAATAGTTAGCATTATTTTAGGCATATATTATATATATTAATATATTTAATATATTATTTATATATTATTATATTAAATAATATATAACATGTTTATATATTAATATTAGCTATATTTTCTGTTTTCATCATTATAGGGCATCAAGATGATAAAAATAAATTCCTTGAGCATCTGAACTTGCTTTCATTTGGGAAGGAAGTCTAGACAGTCAGGGCAGGCAAATCTTACCTTGAGCCAGCCTAGTTAGATCCAAGCAGACCAAATCACAGGACTGTGTCCTAAGGCAAGATGGTGTAGTGGGAAGACAGCTAAACTCTGCTACTCAACTTGGAGCCAAAGGATCTGTGTTTGAATCTCAACACTACCACTTACGATAGGCATGATCTAGGGAACGTCTTTCTGGGCCTCAGGAGATTGGACGGGATGGACGGCCTCTGAAGCCCCTTCTAACTCTGGATCTAAGAATATCTATATAAGCTCACAGTAAGACTAGATCAGGGATGGGGAACCTGCAGCCTCGAGGCCATATGTGACCTTCTAGGTCCTTGGGTATGACCTTTTGACTGAGTCCAAGTTGTTTTTTTTTTGTTTGTTTTTTGTTTTTGTTTTTTTTTTTTGGTGAGGCACTCGGGGTTAAGTGACTTGCCCAGGGTCACACAGCTAAGTGTCAAGTGTCTGAGGCCTGATTTGAACTTAGGTCCTTCTCACTCCAAGAATGGAGCTTTATCCACTGTGCCACCTAGCTGCCCCTGACTGAGTCCAAGTTTTACAGGACAAATCCTTTTATTAAGGGGATTTATTCTGTGAAGTTTGGATTCAGTCAAAGGACCACACTTGAGGACCTAGAGGGCCACATGTGGCCTTGAAGCCTCAGGTTCCCCACCCCTGGACTAGATACTCTCTAAGGTCCTTCTGCATCTCTGAAATCCAATGTTCTTATGCTCCCTTGCTCCTACAGTAAGAAAGAGTGGTCAGGACAGCATGTCTCCCCACATAAGTTTCACCCAAATGTAACCCCAACCTCCTCAATAGAATCCCACCCTGACCACTGCTCTGTCTTTACTCCTAACTCCAATCTTCTCAGGATGTCATTCACTGGTACTGTTCCCATGGCAACTCTACCATCTCAGCCTGCTGCTTTCTGGATCTCTAGCATGGACCAGGGCTTAGGAGAGCTCTTGGAAAACAAACTGCTTTGGATTCCTACCTTCCTCTCTGAACCTCTCCCTTGGTATCAGAATCCTAGTGACTCAGAATCCTAGTGGCTCAGAAGTGTACCTCACAGGGCATCTAATCCAACCAGTAACTTATGGGAGTGCTCTCTGCCATGCCCCTGAAAAGTGGCCTCTGCTCAGGGATCGTCAGACCTCCCTGCCTCTGGAGGAAACTCATCTCTCTCTGGGGGAAAAAACTCAGCAATGTTTTTGTTCTCACATGGAGCTAAAATGTGTGTCTTCTGGAACTGGCACCCATTGTTTCTGGTTCTTACCTCTGGGACCAAGTAGAATAAGTCTGAAGTCTCTGATCCTTCTAAACACTAGAAGGTAGAACTCCAGGTACTATCCCTAAATCTTGACTTCTCCAGGCTAAACATCATCATCACCATAAAAAAATAACATGAATATAACACTTTCAGGTTTGCAAAGCACTTTACAAACACCAACTTTCATCCTCACAACCCTCTGAGGTATGTGCTGTTATTATCCCCATTACACAGAAGAAAAAACTGAGGCAGACAGAGGTTAAGTGACTTATTAAAGTCACATGGTAGTAAGTATCTAAGTTCACACCTGAACTCAGGTATTCTTGACTCCCAGTCCAATTTGTTGAGCCATCTAGCTACCTATTAGCATCACTCATTCCTTTAACCAATCCTCCGTGATTCTAAGACCCTTCCTGCTTGCCCTCCTCTGATTGCTGTCCCACTTAACCATGTCTTTCCCAAAATGGGGTTGCTCGTCACTGAGCATAGCGTTCACAATTTGATCTGCCCAAGTTAGAGTACACCTAGATGGACACCTGCTGAGCCTGGAGCCCACTTTTCTTGTAATACCTCAGTCATTCACCATTGAGTCGCATCAGAGCCAGGCTCTATGCTTAGGAGCTGTCCCAGATATAATTTGTTTTTGAGTAGAAGTTCTTCTTCCCTCTGACTCATCTGGTGGAACTGTAGTCTGTGGTTGTACTTGGTTTTATCCTTACTTACAGTTGAGAGGGTAGGGTGATTATGAAGGGGTGATTCAGGTTTCAGGAATATCAGGGCTTCTATTCAGAGATGTTTCAGTTGCTTACCTGATGGCCTAGAAGACAATACCACTTTTCAGGGTTAGGGTGAGGGTGAGTGTCCTAAACTTTTGACACCAGAACCCTGACCTTCTAAGTATGGTCCTCACCTACCTGAAAGAAGGCATGGGGTAGTGGAAATAATATTCGATTTAGTAGAACTGGCTCATTACTAGTTGTGGATTATTGTGCAAATCCTTTCTATAATTGCAACTTGTTTCTCCTTCCATTCTTTATGAGTTGCTACATCCCTCCAAGTCATTACCCCATGGCTACCCTGAGTTGAGTTTCTGAATTAAGCTAGTAAAGTCATCAGGTGACAGTTTGTAGCTGGAATCTTTCCAGCTTCATGGGACCTGCCAGTGTTTGGGACTCAAAAGCACAGCTTTCAAGTGTCTGGGGTCAAGTCAAATTGACTAGCATTTATTAAGCACTTACTGTATACCAGGCACTGTTCTAAGTGATGCGGATACAAATGCAAGCAGTAAGAAGGATAGTCTCTGCCCTCAATGAGCTTACATTCTAACAAGATAAGAAAACACAGAAAAAGAAGATAAAAAGCGGAGGAGGAGGTGGAGAGAGTGGAGAAAGTCTAAAGACTCAGGAGTGGAGTCTGGAGAGCAATGCCATGCATTGGTCTGGGCCCTTTCCTTAAAATGGAGGTTCTGAGAGGAACTGACCAGTCAGAGGAAGGAGCTAAAGGGGTGGAGTGAACTACAAGGTTGAGGAGGCCACAGAGGCAATGTTAGTTTCTGGGGTGACAAGGCTGCTGGGACAGGTGGAGAAAAGGAGTTGTCTAGGGGCAGCTAAGTGGCAAAGTGGATAGAGCACCAGCCCCAGAGTCAGGAGGACCTGTGTTCAAATCCTGCCTCAGACCAAATACTTGACACTTACTAGCTGTGTGATCCTGGGCAAGTCACTTAATCCCAATTGCCTAAAACTAAAAACTAAAAAAAAAAAGAAAAAAAGGAGTTGTCTGGAAGTGAACCTGGAGAGGTCTCCAGGCCTCAAAAGAGGAGTGATGGAGGCCCTTTCTATATAAAATGGGTGACACTTGTACTACCTAGCTCAAGGCAGTTTTTGCAAGGTCCAAATGAATGGAGAACAATTTGTAAATTGTAAAGTTCTAAGTCACATTAAAGTGTTGCATATCTAGTGACTTATTGTTGTTGCTATTATTATTAGTCTTTAAAGCAAAGCTACCAGAATATCAATGGATTTGCCCCTCCCCAAAACACAGCTAGAGGAACGTGGACCAATTGTTCTAGCAGATCTTTCTTATGGGTGGGGGGAAGAGTGAGATAGAAAAGGAAAGAAGGGACAGTGAGGGTAAAAACTGAGAGAGGGACAAAGATTCTTGAACCTGAGCCACCCAGAGCCCAATCAAACAGGCAGGCAATTAGTCTGGTTCAAAAAAACTCTACGTAGGGACAAACTGTAATCAAACACCTATTTATAAGGGTTTATTACGATCATTATTATTCTTTTACTGAGAGGATCATTCTAAAGCCTGTCGGGCGAATGTGTGCTTTCAAATCTTCATAAATGCAAATCGGTCCTTCCCTCCTGCCTTCCTGAGGCACGATGCTGCAGTACACCAACCACAGGGGGAAGCTCTGATGACATAGCCCTAACACAGAGTGGAAGCAGCTTCCCGCAGATTGGCATCTGTTTCCCCATCCCCTGAGCTGGGATACCAGTCATGCACCTGGGTCTGCCAGAGGCTCCCGCTGATTCCAGGCCCCACCCACTGAGCTCTTGGAGAACCCAAGGCAGAGTCCTTCATCCTTCCCGATGCCTAAAATAATGCAGAGAACCATGGGTCTAGAGTCACTAGAATGTAGTAGAGAGAAAGGATAGGCAGACTTGGAGTCAGAGGACATGGACTTGAATCCTAGCTTTGCTAGGAAAACCATCTTTGAGACTTCAGACAAGTTGCATCATCTTCAATGATGGGGGGGGGGTGTGAATTACATGACCTGTAGGGTCCTTACTATCTGTGATCTAGGTTCAAAATCCACTTCTGCTACTTAGGGCCTATGTGAGCTTGGGCAAATTAATTTTTCTCTGGGATTAAGATTCTTTATTTCTACAATGAGGGAAGTTGTGCCGGATTATCCAGTTGAGGCAGTATGGTGCAGTGGAATGAGTATTGACTCTGATGGATAGAGGTTCTGTGTTCAAATCTTGACTCTGACACTACCTGTGTGACTTTGGTGAGTCACTTATCTTCATCTATAAAATGATGTTTAATGCCCCTTCCAATTCTAAATCTTATCAATACATATGGGTAAACTGAGGAACAGCCCTATACAGATGCATAGGACAAAGCTTCAGAAGCTGGCAATTCTGCCTCCCCTGATAAGTGGAAGATATTGGGATTTTGGCACAGTGGAAAGAGTGGAATAAGATGGCCTGTGTTCAAGGCCTACCTCTGACTTGAAGCTCTGACCTTGTGACTTTGAACAACTCACTACCTTCCTGAACCTCACTTTCACCATTTCTAAAAGGAAGCAGTTGAACTAGTTGACCTCAGAGATCCCTTCCACCTCTAAGTCAATGATCCCATAATCTAGACCTCTCAAGATCCAGAGCTATTCTATTGGAAAGAGCAAGGGTTAGAGAACCAGGATTCTAGATTGTACCATTAATTAAATAAATTCCAATCACATAATCCTCTCTGTGCCTCAGTTTCCTGTCATCTAAAGGCCCTTCTGTCTCTTAGAATCATACTCACAGAATTAAACTCATTTCACCCAATTATTTATATCACCTTTTTCTCCCACTCATATCTCTAAATTTCAGGGAAGGTGTGACCATATGCCTTCATTGTTCCAGTCTAAAAAAGAGTCACCTGCGAACAGGTGAAGCTCAAGTGATATCTATAAAAGGGAAGTAGGAGGTTAGTGCTGGAGAGGATACAATCTAAGAGTGAGACTGGACTATCAAATTTTGTGTGACTTTGGAAAAGTCATTTCCTTTCTCTGAAATGAAGTTTCCTCATCTGTAAAATGATTGACACTTAGCATAGCACTTGATATATATAGCACTTTATAAATGCTCATGGATTTGGTTGAACTTGAACTTTTCTGGAAGAATTTTGGATTGAGCTAGATGGTTTCCTCCAGATCTAGAACTCCAAGAATCTTTTCTGAAGGTAACACAGAATAGACAAGGCATTGGGCAGAGTGGAATCCCAATCCAAATGGATAACCAAGAGAAGGCTTGACCGATGTGATGAAAGAGGGTCTTTCTGAGCCTCCTCCCTCTATGGTGTGTGTGTGTGTGTGTGTGTGTGTGTTTTGGGGGGAGGGAGCTGACTGGAAGACCAAGCAGGCATCCTCCGCTTTGCTTGCCTGCCTCAGGGCCCTTTTTGTTTTTTATAGTCTCTCTCTCTACCTGTGCAGTTCTTTCCGTCTGTGATGCCTCCCTCTCCTGGCCACTGACTCTCCTCCTCTCTCTGCCCCAGGGTGACTGGCGGCCTGGAGTTCGGGCTTTTGGTGTCTGAGGGGGAAGGGCTTGCTCTGGGGAGGCGGGGAAGGGGAGGTGAGAGAAACCCTCGGTCAGCTGGGGAAGGGTTAAGAAGTAAAAAGCTGCAAACCCAGGAAAGTAAAAAAAAGGGGGGGGAGAGAAGAAAAGAAAAGAGAGGAGGGGAGGAAAGGGGAAGAGAAAGGGTCGGGAGGAGGATCTCTCCCTTTCGCAGCAATAAATCGGCTTAGAGGACGATAGCAGAACAGCCCAGAAAGGATTAAAGAAAAGTCTATATAATAGAGAGGAGAGAGGGAAGGGGGGTGGGGAAGGAAAAAAAAGGGGGAAGGGGAGGGGGGAGAGAGAGGGAGAGAGAGACAGAGAGAGAGAGAGAGAGAGAGAGAGAGGAAGGGGGCGGGGGGAGGGATGGAGCTAGCGAGCGAGTGAGACAGAAAGGGGGAGGGGGCGCTCGCTCTCGCTCTCGCTCTCTCGCTCTCTCGCTCTCTCTGGGAGTGGAGAGAGCGCGATTTCGCTCCCAAACTCCGAGCTGCTGGTCTGGACTCTTTGCTGCGGGTTTCGCACTAGCTAGAGAGCCAGCCCGAGCCCCGGACTACGGGCGCACACTGGGGCTGCGCTCCAGCTCCCTCTCTCCTCCGCCGGCAGGGCTGAGCAGAGCCGAGCCCCAGCGAGCCGAGGCTAGACTAGCCGAGCCAGGTGTCGCTGCGCCGCCTCCCCTCCGGTTTTCAGCCAAGCCTCCCGGGGTCCGCTGCCTCCCGCGGCGGCGGCGGCGGCGGCGGCGGCAGCTGCAGGCACAGGGCCGGCGAGGGGTGGGCAGCGAGGGCAGGATGGGGGAGCCCCGGCGGCGCCCGGCGGCGCCTGCCCTGCCCGCGTCCCTCGGCGCCTCGGCGGCCGGCTGCGGGCGGCGGGAGAACGCCTGAGCCGGATGGAGCGGGGCGCCTCGGCCGCCACCGCCACCGCCTCCTCCTCGTCCTCGTCCTCGTCCTCGTCCTCTTCCTCCTCGTCCTCCTCGTCCTCCTCCTCCTTCTCCTCGCCCTCCTCCCCGGGGCCACCATGCGAGCCATGAACTGCCCGCGTGTCTGCCTTCTGCTCGCTGAGCTCCTGGACCTGGCGCTGGGTGAGTCGCGGGCGCCTTCCCGGCCCGGGGGCTGCTGCGGCTGCAGCCGCCACAGAGCGCGCGGGATGGCGGGGCTGAGCTGGGGGTTGCTCCGGGCACCGGGGTGTCTGGGGAGGGGCGCGGTGTGTGCTTGTGTTAGTGTGTGTGTGTGTGTGTGTGTGAGTGCGCGCGCGCGCACGCGTTTGTGTGCCCGCTTGCCGGGGCATGTGTCTGAATTTGGATGGGTCTCGGTTTAGGGATGGGAACGTAGGGATTCAGGGAGCGAGTGTGTGTGTGTGTGTGTGTGTGTGTGTCTAGGTGAGTATAAATGTGAGTCAGTGTCTATTATCGTGTATATGTTTGCGTGGCTACTCTGTAGGGTTATTCTGGGGCTGTATGACAAAGTGTATATCTGGATGTTCCGGAGTTTATATACTGGAGTGTGTGTGTGTGTGTGTGTGTGTGTGTGTGTGCGTGAGTGATCAGTATGATTGGGGTTCTGTTTGAATATGAGTGGAGATTGTTGGGCTGTTTCGGGGTTGCGTTGGGAGGTGAGAATGTCTGAATCTTGCCTTCGGGATTATGTATATTGGGGTCGTGTGTGTGTGTGTGCGTGTGTGTGTGCGTGTGTGTGTGTGTGTGTGTGTCTTGGGGGACTGCCAGTGTGTATTCAGAAGAATGAGGGATGGGTGCATCTGGGCGTGCAGGAGTGCGTGCGTTTGGAAGGGGGTGTGTGAGGGTGTGCTCTGTTGTTCCGTGTTGTGTTGTGGCAGAGGGTGTATGTAAAACGCATTATGTGTCGGTGTCCCCTCTGGGAGGACTTGTTGGGGCTCCCGACTGAGCCGGCAGATTCGACAGGGACTTGTCTTCTCTCCTGAGCTCGATTTTCGTCTCTGGCTCAGGCTGGGTCCCGGCGTGGCTTCTCAGAGTCCAGGGCTCTTTCCTGCCTGTCTGCCTGACTGCCGCGGATCGTGGCCACTTGCAGTGCGGCTGCCTGGTAGACCCAAAGGCTTCTGAGCTCACTCGGATCTTCTCTCTTCCTGGCTCTACCCGTAATCGGTAGAGGGTCCTGAAAGGGCCTCTGGGCAGAATAGGGAAACTCGAAGCCGGGAGAGTGGATTGATGGGTCTATCTGGGGATGTCTAGGGACATGAAATGGTCGTTCCGGAGCTCCCTGGGCAGCCGCCGCCGCTGCCTCCACGGCTGCCAACTTTCAGTGCCCAGAGGCCAGCTGCGGCTGGAGCGGAGATTGGGCGGGGGCGATGGGGGAGGGAAGAGGAGAGGCTTACACGGGAAAGTAGCTGTAGAGAGAAGGGTGGTACCCCCATTCCTGTCTTCTTTGGGGGGACGGAGGGAGTGCAGTTGCACAACAGTGGCAGGCTAGCGTCTGAGGATTTCCAGTTACGGAGGAGGTGTTCGACTACCCCCCTTCTCCCGCCTCCCCACTGCAGCCTCTCAGGAGGTGCAGGGACTTTAAGCCCTCAACACTTTACCTTCCCTCTAAGCCCAAGACTGAGAGAATTTTTAAAGTGGTTTAAAAGTCCGCCCCCACCCTATTTACTAAGGTGGGGAAGGCCCTTCCCATTTAGTCAGATGGCCTACAAGGGGGAGAGAATAAACGGTCATGGGGAACGGTGGCTAAGAATTAAGCCTGTGGGCAGCTACCCAAGGCACCAGAGCTTTCAACTGCGAAGGGGGCTTTGGGGAAAACGAGGGGAGATGGTGCCACCTTGCCCCCTATGACAGAAGTGAAGCTGAGGCAGTTGATTTGGGATGGGGGAAGAGGTAGCTTGTGGTAACGGAGCTCGGAAAGCAATTTGGCTGAAAAAGCCTTAATCCATCAGGAATCGTCCCCTCACCCCCCCCCAAACCCCTTATCTAAGGGGACTGCCTCAGTTGCCTGACGATATGGGCTCCGCAGCAGCGTCCCATTCACCGTCCCTAGCTCCTCCCTCCTTTCCCTTTCCCTCTCTCGTGTGGGCTAGTGTGGTTTGGAAGGGGGCGGGGATGGAGAGGCTCCGACTGGGGGAACATCGAGACTCCTGCTGGGATCGCATCCTCTTCTAATCCTCACAGGCTGAGGACTGAGAGATGGGAGAGGCAGAACTGGGAGCAGGAAACTTTGAGCTGTCTCCTTTGCTCCCTTGCTCATTCCTTTGAATGAGTCGGGAGGCCAGCGGGAATCACGAATCATTCCTATCTCCTCTTCCATTAGCACCTGAGGCAATCTGACTGGCAGATTTTTTTGTTTGTTTGTTTTGGGTGGGGAGGGGAGTCCCCTTCTTCTTGCAGTCCAGCTGTTGGGGTAGGACGGGAAAGATGACCAGCTGTGGCTGACTGGGTTTCCTAACCTTCCAGATGTGAGGTACTCACTGTACCAGAGGAGGGCACTCTTTCTAGATACAACTGGATTCTGTAGAGCTTGTTTGGGTTGGCAGCCTGGGGAGGCACCTGTTCATTGAGAGGAGCGGCCCCTAGGTACTGATCCTTGCCTAAGCCAGACCTGGATGATGTCTGAGTTGTGCATTCCAGCAGATTGCCATTTCCTCTAATGTGGGATGAGGAGTGAGTTGCATTTGGCTGAGTATAAACGGGGAGCAAGGGGTTAGTGCCCTAGATGCTGCCATCCACATGATCACTTCAGTTTGACTACGGAAGAGGCAGAGATCCCCGCAGTGGCATGCCTTCGGGGTTTGCCTGGGAAGAAGCCCAATTCTGCTGGTGACCGCTTGGCCTTTGTCTTAGCAAAATCTTTCTCCCTGCCGTTCTTCACCAGCTCCGGGAGCCCAGAGACAGGTGTGGATCTTAGTTGGATTTTGGCTGAACAAATTCATTTCTGCAAGAAATCCCAGCCTCCCTTTCTGCTTTGCCAGATATCAAAATAGAGTGGGATATCTCTGAGTAGCCCACATATGCCCCTGTGGATGGGGGTGGATGTGATGGTTGGTACCTGCCCTTGGAACAGGGCTGCTGGGTGCATCCCAGGACAGGAAAGCCAAAAGATGAGAGCAAAAGACATTGTCTCCTGCCTTGATTGGGGGAGGGGGAGGGGTAAGGGGGAGTGGTGGTGGTGAGATAGTAACTGAGGCTAGACAAATAAGGGGGAACAGTCCTACCAAGCTTTCCTCCTTCAAGGTGTCAGTAGGGGAGGCAAGGGGGAGTTGGTTTCTCTCCTCAACACCCTCTTCTTCCTGCTCAGCTTAGTTGGGGCCAAGTCAGTTGCAAAGCTAAGACTTTGGGGTGTGTATGCTGGGAGCTTTATTTATTTATTTATTTATTCCTCCAAGATGATGGGTTCTGGGAGAAGTGGAGAGGAGACTGTACACAGAGGCAGGGACTGGAATGTACCCCAGGAGCCACCTCTCTGCAGCTTATGACAGGAGGAGATGCCACCTGTCACTCTCCAGCCCTCTCTCCCCCATCACATGGATCTCTACCATCTTTCCTTTCATCATGAGGATTCTACCTACTCTCACAGCCATAAACTTTTACCCTTACAATCTCCACCATCACCAAAGCATGCAAATGAATTTTCCTATGAGATTCTCCCCTTCCTATACCACAAAAGATTATACAACTAGAAAGGACCTTAGCAATCATTCATTTAGCCCCACCTCCATTTTATAGCTGGGCAAACTAAGCCTAGGAAATGACCCAAGGTCATAAAAAGCCCAATGTCATAGTGACAGAGCCACAACTAGAACCCAGATCCTGGTCTCTTCTGCATTACAAAAGGTCTGGATTAATGTTCTCTGAGATTTTGTAATGATAAAGGTTCACACTTCCTTGTCTCCAACAAATCACACCTGCCAAGTAGTCAGTTCCAGTAAGGGTCCTTGCCTGGGTCTAAGCTACTTGACCTTTCTTTAACTCCCCATCCTTACACACACACATCCCCATTTGTAGGATCTGACTTCATTGGTGGATACAGATGATGAGCCTGGCAAGGAATGGTAGTTCTAATCTCTCATTGAGATAGTCCTTAGCTGCTTTCCAAAACTCTTTTCACATCTGATCTCATTTGATCCACACAAGATCCCCTTTGAGATAAGTTGGGCGAGGTATTGATGTTTCCATTATACAGACATAGAAACAGGTCTAAAGATGAGCTGATCAGCCAATGGCAGTCACACAGCTAATCTGATGGAGGACCTCAGGTCTTGACTTCTAGGCCTATGTCTTTTCCATCACATCAAAGAGCATGTCCACACAGTCCAAAGTAAAGTGGAGACTTGTTCATACTGTGATCACAGGAATTAGAGCTAGAAGACACTTAGAGTCTGACTCCTTCATTTTTGAGATGAAGAAACTGAAACTTAAAGCTAAGTAACTTATTCAAGGTCACACCAATAGTTAGTGGTACAGCTGGGATTCCAGATCCCTGACTCCAATCCAGCTCTGTCTCCCTGCAGACAACAAGCCCAGGTAATTTTCTGCATCTCCACACCACCTCCCCCAACACACACCCCACTTCACCTTAAGTATTTCAGTCACAGCACTTAAGTGAGGAAGAAAATGATAATGGGAGTTGATTTCATTCACATCCCTAGCCCTTGGAGATAGAGATTTGGCAATTAGCCAGTTCTGCCACAAATCCTTTTTGGAAGTAGGTGGGTCAAATAGGTAAATAAAAGATTTGGATTGGATCTACACATTCAATCTAATTCAACAAATATTTATTAAGTGCCTACCATGTGCTAGGCAGTGAAAATAAAAAGACAAAAATGAAACAATCCTTGTCCTCAAGAAGCTTGCATTCTAATGGAGGGATACAATATGCAGGATGTGCATAAGTCACAGATTTAAAGCTGGAAGGCACCTTAGAAATCTAGGGGTTCTTACCTTGTGGTCCAGGGACCCCTGATTTCAGAGGTTTTTTTAATTTGGCTGGAAAAGTTACATCTTAGTTTTTGCCAACCTCTAAACAAAACTTAGCATTTGCTTCGATTATGGAATTAGGCAATAGATCATTTATCATTCTGAGAAGGTGTCCATATTCTTCAGTGGTCCCATCCCTTCATTTTATAGATGAGGAAACTGAGGCCCATAGAAATTGAGTGACTTGCCCAATGTCACACAGGTAGTGAGTGACAGAGTTGAGATTTAAATCCAAACCCTGGGATTCCAGACCAACTCTTTTCCACACCCACTACACCATGCTGCCTCTGTGAGTGTAAGAAGAGATAGGGAATAAAAGTCAGAAGGGGAAGCTTAGACAAAGTGCTCTAGGGATATCTGAGGTGGGAGAGAAAACACATCCTTTCAGGTATTGGAGAAGGCTTCATGGAAGAGGTGGTACCTGTAGTCTTCAAACAGAGGCTTGTTGGCCAACTTGTCATTGGTATTCTTTTTGGGATTTGGGACAGCCTCCTCAGTCTCTTCCAACTCTGAAATTTCATTATTCTGTGATTCTGGATAGTTCAGTCCCCTGAACTTGCATTGGCACATAAGTATTCCAATTTGACCATCTATAGAAATCCATTTAGCTGGATAATCATCAAATCTGCATGGCCCTTGGTTGGCCTATGTGAATAGCCAGCTTTCAGCACTTCTACTCTCTAGACATTGAAAATGTAAAGATAGGATGTGTGTGTGTGTGTGTGTGTGTGTGTGTATAGGAGAATGGAATAAGAGTCTGAGAAAGGGTAGAGCAGGGTGGAATGAAGAAGGATGGTACAGTGGGGAAAGGTTTGTCTTCTAGAGAAGGGTCTAAAATAGAGATATTGCTGATCTTTCTATCTGGAGACCTTCCCAGGTAGAACTGAGCTCATCACTGGATTTGGTCCCATGCCAGGTATTGTGAGGCGTATGAAGATGGATAAAACACAATCTTGTCCTCAAGTCTAGCATTTAGCAAACACCTACTATGTACCAAGCACATGGAATGTTGATGAGGCTGGTTGATGGGGGGTGCCATATAGGCTAGTGGCAAGAGGTTTCTTGTGGATGTTTAAGAAGCGTGGTCCAGGTCACCCACCCAAAGAGGGAATTGAACCAGATGACCTAAGGCCTCCCAGCTCTAGATCTGTGATCCTATGATGGTCTTTATTTATTGCTTTCCTCCAAACAGCCCTCTGTTATAGACAATACAAGCATCCAGTCCAATTCAGCTAGCATTTATTAAGTACCTACTGTGAGCCTGGCACTGTATTAGACACTGGGGATGCAAAAACAAAATGGTCCCTGCCCTCAAGGAACTTACATTCTACTCTGTTAGAGTTACCAGTGTGGAAGCTGAGAATTTCAGAAGTTAAGTAGTTTGTCCAGGTTAATATGTATTGTAAATAGCAGGACCAGAGCTTGAACACAGATCTTTGGAGAACAGTTCAAGTCTAGCACTCTTTCCATACTTGCTCTCACCAAAAGCCCTGAGTGCCTGACCCTCTATATCTCATCATGGAGACAGAGAAAAAATTGACAAGGAAGAAACCTGGACTTTCAGGATCCTAGACCCAGAGCGAGGGGAGGGAACATCTAATCCAATCCCTTCATTTCACAGGTGAGAAAACAGAAGCCCAGGGAGGTTCAGTCTTGTTCCAAGTCAACTCAGGCAATGCGTGTGGGGACCGGGATCTTCTTTACCTCTTTGGGCCTCGGACTTTCTTTCTTGTTCTCTTGCCATATTAATTTCTGTTTCTGTCTCCTTTGGGTTCCTCCCTATCTCTTGTGCTTCCTGTTTCTCTTGGCTGATGCTTCTCTGTAGCTCTGGCTCCAACCTCTGTGTACATAATCACTGGAAGAGCAGGAAAGGGCTTTAGAGACCATCTACTCCTGACCTCTCATTTTACAGAAAAGGAAACTGAGGCTCCAAGAGGGAAAGTGAATTCAGTGGCAGAACTCAGACTCAAACCTATGTCTTCTGAGTCTTCGATTCAGTGCTCTTTCTACTGAAAAGCTACACAATGTAATTGGTGCTTATTTGTTTCATCTAGTGAGCTAAAAATGGACAGTATGTTTGGAAATTGTCCAAGCATTGGCTGATGGTGACTGCCATCAGCCACTAGGTCCTGATGGAAAGCCTTGAGGTGTGAATGTTGATTCTGAGAACACTTCATCCTGTTGTTTTTTTTTCTTTTTTTTACAAGGGAACTCCATCTTAAAGACAAATGCCCCTTTAGGAAGTGATGTCATGTGTTCCCACGATGCTGACATTTATAGTTATAGACACAAAGTCCCCACTGAAGCAGCGATGTAGGCTGCTGGTTTCCTCCTCCGTTGCCTTTTTGAAAAATGGCTTTTTTTCCCTCCCTTAGAATGACAGCCATCTCCCCATGGGTTCCTCCCACTCTTCCCCCACAGGAATTCTTTACTCCAGACTACAGGGTCTGCTCATCCTCCTGGGATGAAGTTCCCGGAGGCAATCAATCAATCAGTTGGTGAAGAAACACTTATGGAGTAAAGTCTAATGGAAGAGGCCTAGACTAGGTAGGAAGAGTCTGTTCTCAGCTCTGCTACTAACTAGCTGTGTGACCTTAGGCAAGTCATTCCCCCTCTTGAGGCTTCAAAATCTTCATCTATAAAATGAGAGAATCAGATGGTAGATAACATCTAAGATACCATCCAGCTCTGATAGACTATGCTCTAAGGCCCCTCACAGCTCTGATATTCTATTCTCTAAGGTTTCTCCCCATCTCTGATATTGTGTTCTAAGGCTTCTTCCAGCTACAAAAATTAAAATCCTCCCATGTACAGAACACTGTATTAGGTATAGGAAGGATACAAAGTTTAAACAAGACCATGGGTCTTGTCCTCAAAGAGCGTGCAGTCTAGATTGTGGAGAAAGGACATAGTGTACAATGCCTTGTATCTTATGTTTTCTTTTTTGTGTATAAATAGTAATAACTTTCAAGGTCAGGGAAAGGAGAGGTGATCAGGTTCAGAGAGATTGGAGAACCAGGGTGATATTCATTCAATAAGGCATTGTCTGTATCCTTTTGTGTTTGGCCTTTGCAGTGGTGCCTAGCCTTACCCGCTGCTTCCACCCACTTGCTCTCCTTTCCTTGGCTTACAGAACTGAGACATCTGGCTGCAGATAACATTCTCTGTGTTCTTCTCCCCCAACAGTTTTCCAACCCACCCCTTTTTGGCAGCTCTGGGGAAAAAAGGGAGACATGAAGGGTGTGAATGAAGTTCCTCACAAGCCCATGGTCGTATTCTCCTTCAGTGCACCCTGGCTTTGTCTAAGCTCAGAACTGAGGAGCTGGGACCAGGCCTGGTTTTCTTGGCTGTGATCAATGACCTCTGGAAGCCTTCTCTAAGCTGAAGGATTTGCCTTCCATCCAGCTCTCCATGCTGGTGCTCTTGCTAGCTCAACCTCCAGCCTTCTAACAGACCAGCCTGTTGGTTGGCATCCCAGCTAGCATCTTGGCGCTGAAACCCATGGTGGGATATGCCAGGATGGTGGATCTGTCTCTCAGTTTCTTCTGGATGAAGGGTGTGACTAACCCTTGAGCTGGCTGGGCCTGCTAGAAAACTAGGGAACAATGTCTAGGGGCTACTCCCCTTGTACTCTCTCTCCTCCTAGGAACCAATCAATCAACAAACATTTATTAAGCCTTCACTATGTGCCAGGAATTGTGCCAAGCACTAGGGAAACAAAAAGATGCAAAAGACAATTTTTGCCCTCAAGGAGCTTGCAATCTAATGGAAAGAACAAAGCACAGATTCAGTCCACCACCATACCACCTTACACCCACCCCAGGATGGGCCCTACTTCCCTATGGGAGCATGTTGACCAGGCAGATACAGCCCATGCAATTCTAGTGCACACTGTTGCTGTCAATGAGGCTTGATTTTTATTTTTAAAAGTTGGTGGTTCATGTGGTCATTTTATATGTGTAAGCTATCCTGCTGGCATCACTATACATGGTTCCCAGAAAGAACTTAGAAATATACACACATATATACATACAAACATACGTACACATATATATGCGTATGTGTGTATATATAAATATGTGTATGTATGTATGTATCTATCTATATGGATCTGTATAGATATGTGTATCTATATATGTATTTATATATGTCTATATATGCATGTGTATATTGTATACCTGGGAAATGCTGAAGGTGCTGGCAGAGGTGTGTTGGGCTAATTGTAGTAAAGATACTCATTCTTGGTGACCTTTGGAACCTGAAGCTTAGATAACCCAAAGCATTGGTTATCCAAAAGTCATTTCTTGGCCATAGGCTTGGCCATCCAGTCAGACACACATATATTCAACCCCTATATGCCTTGGGGAATGACTACATGACTAGAATCTAATTTGTTTGTTCAATCATTCATTCTTTCTTTAATCCAAAATTTATTAATTACCTAGAGTCATGAAGATCAGGATTCAAATCTCACCTTTGACATGTTCTAGCTGTGTGACCTTGGGCAAGTCACTTAATGGCTCACAGCCTCAGTTTCCTCATCTGTCAAATGGAGATAATAAATAGCACCTATTTAACAATAGGGTTGTTATGAAGATATAATAGCACCTATCTAATAATAGAGTTGTTATGAGGTTAAAATGAGATAACATATGTACAGTGCTTTGCAAACCTTAATGAGAACTATTATTATTAAGGCACTTTAAAAATCTTAAAGCACTATATAATTGTTAGCTATTATATTTGCCATGTAATATTATATCAGTACATGTAATATTAGATCAGTACTCTACTTTAGGCTGCTGGAGGAAAATATTTATTTTATCCAAAATTTGCAAAGTTCTTTACAAAAAATTATCTCATTTGATCCTCAACAGCCCAGTGAAGTAGGTGCTATTAGCATCCTCATTTCACAGATGAGGAAAAGTCACACAGCTACAAAGCAGGATCTGAACTAAGTTCTTCCTGACTCTAAGTTGAGCATTCTATCCATTGGGCCACCCACTCCCTAGCCTTCTCTGTGCTATCTCATTGATTATGAATGAATGAGTGAATAAATGAATGAATGGGCATTTATTAGGCACTTACTGTGTGCCAGAATTGTGCTAAATTTAAGGAATACAAATAAAAATGTGGAGCTAGTTCCTGACCTCAAGAAGCTTACATTCTAATAGTGACACAGCACAATAGGAGATGAATATTTTGGGTTGGAAAGTTCCATAGTTTGGTTTAATCACTTGATATCTCAGGGCTCCAGACAACTCTCCAAGGTTCTGAATTACAGGTGGCTCGTTATAGATGGGCATTGAAGGAGAGTTTTTGAACCTAGAATTCCTAGAATAGAGAGAACTACAGGTTCCCCACCCCCACCCCCACTCCACCAAAAACACTTACTGGGGGATATTGAGACAAAAAAAGAAAAACAAATCCTGTCCTCAGGAAGCCTACATTCTACTGGGGAGGGGATAAAGCATGTACATAGGTAAGGTAACATAAAGAGTAATACTAGATAATTTCAGATCCTAGCAACAACTCAAACCTGGGTGGTGATGGGCAGATGGGACATCAGGAAAGGCACCAGAGCTGGGCTCTGAAGAACATTGAGAATTCTGAGAGGTAGAGCTACCTATCCCTACCTTCCCTGTCAGGTTTCTTTCCTTAATTATGATAATTCAAGTTGATTTAGTCAACAATTATTTACTGAGCATCTACTAGGATCCTGTGCTAGGTGCTTCCAACTCTGACCCTAAACATACTGTGCTCTTCTGGGCCTCCCAAATCTGCCATTCTATGTTCTAAGGGCCTTCCCAGCTCTGACGTCCTGTGTTCCAAGGGCCCTCCCAGCTCTGACATTCTGTGTTCTAAGGGTCCTCCCAGCTCTGACATCATGTGTTCTAAGGTTCCTCCCAGCTCTGACATCCTGTGTTCTAAGGCCTCTCCCAACTCTGACATTTTGTGTTCTAAGGCCCTTCCCAGCTCTGACATTCTGTGTTCTAAGGCCCCTCCCAGCTCTTGACATTCTGTGTCAAGTCCACCAGTAGGACTTTTAAAAATGGCTAGGAGAATTTCTTTTGTGCCTCAACTTCTGGAATGGGGGCTAAGCCCCAAGGGATCAATGATGAAAGGCCTTTTTACTATTCATGAGCAGTGCTGTGCCCTTTCACCAGACAGCCTCACTCCTCTTTCTCTTCCCCTTACTCCCAATCCTGCCCTTTCATACCAACCTCATGCATGCTCGCCAGAGGGCTGGGTGGGCTCACTCCATTTGTTGACTGCTTGGCAAAGGAAGCTCTTGGACAGGCCAGCTGGGTCCCAGCCAGTCCTTCATGGGTTTGGGTATCCCTCTGGTATCCTAGAAACAATCAAGTCAACAAGTCTTTTCCAGCTGCCTATTCTGTGTTGAGTCCTAACAGAGGCACTCTGAGTGTGTCTGGGTGAAGGGGAGAAAGCCAGTAGCAAAATATGAGACACCTATTCTTGCCTTCAATGAGCTTATAGTCTAGCAGGGGACAATAGTCATCTTAATTCACATTTCTAAAGTAGTGATAATGAAGCTGTAACAGTAGAATTTTCTAGCTTTCTTTCCTCATAATAGCCCTACAGAGTGCATAACAATGTTAATAAATGTTTCTTGAGCAAATATTGTGTCAGGTGTAGGGAGAGATACAACGTTTAAACAAGACAGGAAGCTTGTCCTCAAAGGAGTCACGGTGTGGCAGAGAAATCATTGAATTTGGGAGTCTGGAGACCTGGGCTTGAATCCTCCTTCTGGTACTTATGAGCTGTGTGAACCTGGCAAATGACTTCACCTGGGAGGGCAGCTAGGTGACACAGTGGGTAGAGCACCAGCCCTGGAGTCAGGAGGACCTGAGTTCATCTCTGACCTCAGACACATGACACTTAGTAGCTGTGTGACCCCAGGCAAGTCACTTAACCCTGATTGCCTCACCAAAAGGCAAAAAAAAAAAATACTTCACCTGTTTGCCACAGTTTCCTCAGCTGTAAAATGGGGATGACAGCACCCATCTCACAGGATTGTTGTGAAGATAAAACAAGATGATGTTTGTAAAGTGTCTGACATGTAGTAGGCACTATATAAATCCCCCTGGCTTATATTTATGTATTTTTAAAAATAGATTTATATCCTGTTTTCAGGGACTATTATATTCCACAGGATTCAACAGTCTTTTGAAGAATTAAAGATGGTCAATGGAGAGGTACATGGTGGGTATGATCAGGCTGCAAGCGAAGGTCAATGAGGGAATTTGAAAGAAGAACATGGATGGAAGATGATATCAAGGAAGCATCTGATAAGAGGAGAAAATGGGCTGGTCACATGTCAAGGGCAAAGGATGGCCTATAGATAGCCAGAGAGTGCCACTGGAATCCCGGAGGAGGAAGGAGAAATTGAGGAAGATTTCCAGTACATCCAATTTCTGGGAGAGCACGGGCTAAAGGCTCACCAAGTGGGCAGACCACAGATAGATTGAAATCTGCATTATGGGAGGTAACTTCTGAATCAATGTAATCACAGAGCCATCTGAGTATTGAATATCATTTGTTTTTGTATCAGGTTCATTTCCAAAAATCTCTCCTCTTCTCCAGTCTGGGGAACCACCCCTTTATAATCAAGAATTTTATAAAAGGAAAAAAATAACAATTCAGTACAACTAACCATCAGTACATCAACTAAGCCTGAAATTATATGCAGTGTTCCCCACCCATAGTCTCCTATTTCTGCAAAGAAGGGAAGGAGGTGCATTTTGCTACTTCTCTTTTGGGACCACGCTTGGCCATTTGGGTTCCATAGGATTTGGTTTTGATTTCCTTTTCTTCCACTTAACATCTTGGGATCATTATATATATCATTTTCTTTGTTCTTCCTACTTCTATACAGTTGTGGTACTTCACGGTATTGTACAGTTCAGCAGAGCAAACCTCATTATCCCCATTTTCCAGCAGAAGAAATCGCGGTTTGGAGGGATTAAGTGCCTAGCCAAGTTTACCCAGTTGAATGTTGACCACCCTGGGCAAAGGCCTGATTGCCCTGCTCTAGTTCCACCTCTGGAAAGTGGAAAGGGGGGCCCTACCTCTATGCCTGGTTGGTATGGGATGGATACCAAGTGTGGGAGAAGCAGGGGGCACCCAGGAGGGAGCGTCTGTCAGGGGCTCTGCCCCTGCTTTCTCCTGGAGAGACTCCCAACCTCATAAATCACCCGAGCTGGGATCAGGAGTCACCGGGGAAGGAAGCAGCTGAGCCGTTGGTTTTTTTGTTTGCCTGCCAAACTGCTCCTCTTGCCCTTTTGTTTCCAATTCTGCAGAGCAGCTAGCTTGCCCGCCTGCCCGCCACTCTGATGGGGTTGTTTTTAACTAATCACTGATGCTTCCATTATCTCCCTGGCATGATCTCTTCCTCCCTTTTCTTGGTGCCTTCCGAAAATAAACTGTCAATCACAGGCTGAAGTTGCAGTTTTTGAGTGGGGGATCTGGTTTGTGGCTTCATGGTCTTGGAGGTGGGGGCAAGGGTAAAGGGGTGAGACTGACCTTGGGGAAAGGATAGCATTCAGGGAAGGCTGCCTGGCTATGACACGAGACAACAAAGCCGGGACAGGACAGATGGCACCTGCCCCTGTGTTTGTGCTGCCTGGCCCTGGCTCTGATTTTGGCTAGCCACACAATAACTCCAAACTGAGTATCTAGTTCTCAGAAAAAAAAAAACAGGTAATGGGATTCTTACTGTTACCTAGCACTTCATATGGTATGTGTGGGGGAGTACTGAGCAGAGAATCAGATACAACACCAAAGCCTCTTTGTGGGTCTTTGTTTTCTTGAGAGAAATGGGACCTAGGGGATTTGGGACCTGGTATAATGGGCAGAGAGAAGTTAATGTTGGCCTTCTGGTGTGATTACCCCAGGAAAAGGAGTGATGTGAGACCAAACCAGAAAGAGGCAGAGGAATTATTATACTGAAGGGTAGGTTAGGATCTATGTGGAAGGGAGTGAGAAGAGCAGACAGCGGGTAGACTTGGGCTCCAGTCTTCAAAGTAATGGTAAATGGAAGTCTTAACTGAGGGAAAATGTCAAGGGTGACCATTGGGACCATTGGCTCATCCAACATTAAATCTATCAATCAATTACACAGTGATCACCATCAGTTCAGTATTTCTCTTGCTCCATTACTTTGAGGATAGTGGAAAGAAGACCAGTCTGAGGGTCCAGGGCCCTGAATTCTAATCCTCTCTTTGCCACTAATTACTTATAAGACCTTAGGAAAGGAATTTCTTTTTTAAGGTCTTCATTTCCTCAGATATCAGATTGAGAGGTGGACTGGAGAGGTCTCTCCCAGCTCTGACATCCTGTGTTCTAAGTCCTCTCCCAGTTCTGACATTCTGTGTTCTAAGGGCCCTCCCAGCTCTGACATCCTCTGTTCTGATTCTTCTGAGTTCTGACATTCTGTGTTTTGAGGGTCTTTCCAGTTCCAACATTCCACAAATCTTTGAGTAACCAGTTTGCAATAGTGATAGTAGTTGAGATCTATATATAAATTTTAAAGTTTATAAAACACTTTACATATATTATCTTATTTCATCCCCATGAAAATCATGTGAAGTGGGGACTACTGGTATTGTTATTTCCATTTTGCAGATAAAGAAACTGAGGCCTAGAGAGATGGAGTGACTTGCTCAGAATTACACACCCAATATATGACTGAGGTGGGATTTGAACCCAGGCTTGTTCCTGCCACATGTACACTGTTTCTCCCATCTGTAAATTTTACTAGATACCTGCCTGTCCCTATAACATTTGTTTTATGTTACTTCTGTCCTGAATCAAACTGAATGGGTCAAGAAAGAAAGGCTTGTCTCCTTCAGATAAAAGATGGGAAGAAGTGCTTTGCTTTTCCCCTCCCCATTTGGCCAAGGAAGGGTTGTGATGGCAATCAGATGATTTCTTCCCCCTCCAAGTTGTGGTATGGGAGGCCTTTCTGAATTTTTTTAAGCCCTAATTTTGACCTTGTTAAAATCCAGTGTTTAGTAAATCCCATATAAGCAAACTCCAAAATAGAGGGGTGTGTGTGTGGTAGGGGAGTGGAGGCTGCAGCCATGACATTGATGGTCACATCACAAAGGAATGTCTTTTTTCCCCTTTGTCCAAGAGCTTCTTTGGCTCATGGAAGCATTTGCCCCAGTTTCTAAGCTACAGAATCACAAAATCTCAAGATTTAAAGGAATTTCCAAGCCCATGGAGTCCTACCTGCACCTGGGCAGAAATCCCCTTGTGACAACATTCTGGACAAAGAGTCATCTAGATCCCACTTCAAGACCCTCTATAATTTCCTCAGGCCATCCATCCTACTCTGAGACAACTCTCATTGATTATAGATTTGTATATAGTGCAGGAAGATTCTGTAGAAGAAAAAAAATCCAACATCATTTTTTTACAAATGAGAGAACCGAGGGTCTGGAAGGTTGAGATGGGCAGCTAGGTAGTAACTAAAGTGTTGAACTTGGAGTCAGGAAGTCTATTAGCTGTGTGACCCTGGTCAGATTAGCCCCTTCTGTGCCTCAGTTTCTTCATCTGTAAAATAGGGATAATAAGAGCACCTACTTTCCAAGGTTGTTTTGAGGATAAAATGAGATAATATTGGCAAAGTATTTTGTAAACCTTAAAGCCTTATATAAATGCAATATTTTATTAAGTAACTTGTCTAATATCATATAGGGAATAATTAGCCAAGCTGGGATTTGAACCCAATTCCTCAGACTTCAATCCTAAATCCCTATATCTAGCTTTCTACAGATTCCACTTCTTGCTATTAGTTCTGCTCCCTGGGGCCAAGAGAGACAAGATGAA
>NW_020954662.1:1970986-2044385 GCF_900497805.2 Vombatus ursinus | reverse complement strand
TCCTCTTCCATGTAACAGCTACCTTGTCTCCCCCACCCCCATCTCCAAACCTATCTTCTCTTGTGGAAGTTAATAATAATGTATTTTCTATAATGCTTATGATTTACAAAGGGCTTCACATATTTATTCTTCAAACAAATCTGTGGGGTAGTTGTTATGAATAGTCTCATTTTTATAACTGGAAAAAGTATGGTTTAGCAACTTACTAATGGGGGGACGGCGGAGTCACAGAGCTAGTAGGTATCAAGGGTGGGATTTGAACCCTGGTCTTCCTGACTCTAAGGCCAGCTCTCCATCCACTATGCCATGCTGACTTAATTAAATATTTCTGCTTCCTTCACCGTGCTATATGAGAAAGATTCTGGAGTTAAAAGATCTGAGTTCAAATCCCAATTCTGACAGCTTACTCCCTAGGTAACCTTGAGCATGTGACTTATTTTCCTGGTACCCAGTTTCATCATCTAAATGACAGGGTTGGACTAGATGACCTCTGGGATCCTTTCTACCTCTAGCTTTATGACCTTATTAACCCATCATTGAATAGCATGGGTTCCAGTCTTGCCACAACACAAATATCTTGGTCACTTTCTTCCAGATGGACTCCAGATTGTCAATGTCCTTTCTAAAATATGGCACTTCATACTGAATCCAGGACTTCAGTTGTGCTAACAAGACTCCTCCTACTCCATTCTGCAAGTAATTCAATACAAGTCAAGTCAATATACACTTATTAAATGTGTCAGGCATGTTCTGGGCATGTAAATACAAGCAAAAAGATGATCCCTACCCTCAAGGTGCTTATATTTTAATAGGGAAAGACAACATAATAGGGAGCTGAAAAGAAGTTGGGGGAGGTACATGAGAGCATGGTGGCAAAGTCTGGAAAATGAAAGGTGACTGTTCTAGGCTCTCCCTCAAAATGGAGGCTCCAGGAGGCACTCACCAATGGGAGAAGGGGGCTGTGGTGGGAGAGGGAGCAGACAGCAGATGTCAAAGTCCAGAGAGTGTAATTCAGCAGGCTGTTCTATTACAGGACAGCCCTGCACCAGGCACTTTTCTAGGCACTAAGGATTCAAAGACTAAAACAAAACTCAAGGATCTTACAGTCTAGGAGGGGAGGGAGTGGGGCATGACAAATCATACACTGATAAGTAAATATAAACTATATAAAATAAATTGGAAGGAAGAATTCTTAGAGGTGTGGGAATCAGCAATGGCCACGTGTAGGCATTAGAACTTGAGGTGATCTTTGAAGGGAATTAAAGAATCCCACAGTCAGAGGTGAAGAGTGTGGACATTCTGGGCCTAGGAAACAGTCTGTACATAGGCATGGAAGTGGGAAATTCAGTCTATGGAAAAGGAAGAGCAAGTAGACAAGTTTGACTGGAAATCATAGTGTGTAAGGGGCAGTAGATTTCAGAAAAACCTAGACTTTTGTGAACTGATGCTGAGTGAAGTGAGCAGAACCAGGAGAACATTGTACACAGTAACAGCAACATTATTCTACAATCGACTTTGTTAGATTTAGCTCTTCTAAGCAATGCATTGATCTTAGACAATTCCAAAGGACTCATGATGGATGCTATCCAAATCCAGAGAAAGAACTATGGAATCTGAATGCAGATCAAAGCATACTATTTTCTCTTTTTTTTTCTTTTTTTTTCTTTCTTTCTTGTGCTTTTCCCTTTTGTTCTGATTCTTCTTTCACGGCATGACTAATGTGGAAATAAGCTCAATATGATCATACATGTATAGCTTATATCAGATTATATGCTGTCTTGGAAAGGGGGGAGGGGAGGGGGAAAAATTTAGAACTCAAAATCTTATAAAAGTGAATGCTGAAAACTAAAAATACATAAATAATTTTTTTAAAAAGTAAAAAAAAAAGAAAGAAAGAAATTTGCCTGGAAGGATACATTGGAGGCAAATTTTAAAGAGCAACGGAAAGAGTGCTTGCTGGTTTTGAATTTGAAGGTTTGGTTTCACATTCAATCTTTTTCACGTGCTGTCTGTATAATCTTAGGCAAAGCCCCCCTCTATGAGCCTCAGTATCCCCATACGCCGATAGAGAGAGTTCAACTTGACTTCTAAGGTCTAAGCTCTAAATCAGTGGTCCTGTGGTCTTAAATGGCAGGTAATGGAGTTGATATTTTATCCAAAAGGCAATAGGGAGTCACTGAAACTTCTTGAGCAAGGTTTCTGCTTATGCTACACCTCTCCTAATGGAATTGAGTCAGTTACAACTCTTGCACCCTCACCCCATGATCATTCCCCAAGGCTGACAGTGTTAATGCAGCTTCCACAGCTGCCTCCTTGGTCAGGGGGAGGAACTTAGGGTCCTAGGATACCCACCTTCTGAATAAAGATGCTTGACATGGTGGGATCCATCAACAGCAGTCTCTATGCTACTTGTGGCTCCCTGAGTTGGCTGTGGTGATATTTCTCATTATACCTTATTGCCCATCTTTCAGCCTGTTTTCCATCTACTTGACTGTTCAAATTGACTTTGATGAGGACTAATTTCACCGGTTTGAGTTTTCTGTGACTCTTCTGCCTCTGACGTTTTGCTGAAGCTTCCATGACAAATATCACCGGCAATCTCTTCAACCATTCATTCTTAAAAGCTTTCCAGACATGATTTGGTCCTTCTTGCACAATACTTCCCCAGCCCTCTCTCCCAAGCCTATCAACCCGATCTTTCCACCACAGCTTCTGATTGTTCTTACTGCTCTCATCCTCTTGACTTGGGTCAATTTCAGCTCTTAGCTTTGGGTCAGTTATTGTGTGGCTCTCTAGGCTGGGCATCAACTACCAGGATCGCTTTGCTTTCTAACCTGTCTGTAATGGCTCTTGAATAAGCACCTTGGGATTTCAGGGTTTGTGGCCTCATGCAGAATCAAAGACTCAGAGAATGTTAGAGCAGGAGGGGATGTAGATGGCCAGAGTTTGGAGGGGCCTTAGAATATACATTTTTAGAACTTTAAGGGACAGAGCTGTGATGATAGAAGGCTAGAGCTAGATGGGTATAATGGAAAGAGGCTTAGATTTGGATCAGGAGACTTGGGTTTGAATTGTGGTTTCGCTGCCCCTCTACTTGTGTGAGTTGTGCAAGTCACTTAGCCTCCCCAGGGCCTGTTTCCTTATCATTAAAATTAGGAAGTTGGATTAGATGACCATTATGGGCCCCTCCAGCTTTAAATCCTATAACTTTAGAACATGGATTATTAGGAGTAGAAGGGACATAAGAACACAGAATGTCAGATCTGGAAGGGTCTTAGAACACAAAATGTCAAAGCTGGGAGGTCCCTTACAACACAGAATTTCAGAGCTAGATGGGGCCTTAGAACATAGAATGTTAGCTCTGGGAAAAAAAATTTAGATGAGGAATCATGGAAACTTTCTCAGAGAAAAGTCATAGGATCACAAATTAAAATTCTGTTTCTTCATTTTGCAAATGAAGAAACTGAGGCCCAGAGAGTTTAAGTCACTCCTCCAAGGTCACACAGGTATTAAGTGGCAGAACCAAGATTTGAACTCAGTTCTTCAGAATCCAAATCCAGGCTTCTTTGTACTTAGCCATACTGCCTTGAGATCTTAGAATATAGAATGTCAGACCTGGAAGGGCTCTTAGAACCCTGGACCCCATGTGTAAAATGAGGGGGGTGGGTTTTAATTGACTATAAAGAAAAGCTTTCAAATGTTGGTGTGTGACTGACTGAAAACTGCTCAACCCACTCACTGAGCATGTAGTCCTAGATCATAGGGCCATGGTTTACATCCCCTCTGGGTACATGGGAAGATTTTCCCACTGATGCTTCCAACATTGGGTTGATGCACTAACATTTAGTCACACCTGACTTCAGAACCCAAAGCTCAATTTGTCTTATATTTATGGAGCTCCTGCTGTATGCAAGAACTTACACTCTGCCAAAAGGGAGAGGAGATACACACACAAGTATATACAATACAAAGTGGAGTATCATTGGGGTTTCAGGAAAATGTGAGATGGGGAAGACATTTTCAATTGGGACAATGGTGGTGAGAAGCATCACAGAAGATTTTCTGTTGCCTCAGCTGAGCATTGAATGAAAAGCATTTCAGGGGTCAGGGGTCAAATCACCCTTCTTGAAAACTCTAGGAAGTGAGCAGGCCCTAGAGATGCACATGGCTGCCTGGGTAGAAATTATGTTGCTTCTCCATTGAGGCATCTGGGTCAGCTGTAAGAACAACCCCTGTGTGTTCTCTTTATGAAGCCCTGGATCCTTGATCAGGGAAAACGTAGTGCTCTGGAATAGACCGTGCACCACTTTACTCAGAGACTATTAGAACTAGAAGGGACCTTCCAGTTAGAGGCATCATGGGAACATGGAATCTCAGAATTTCAGGAAATCATAGGATTTAGAACTGAAAGGGGCCTTGGAAATAATCTGACTCAATTCATTTTTTTTTAATTTTTTATCATTATTGTTATTATTAATACTTTGTATTGTGCTTTATAGAGACAGTTAGGTGGCATAATGGATAGAGTGCTGGGTCTGGAGTCAGGAAATTCAAACCCTAAATTCAAATCCAGCCGCAGACACTTAGCTGTGTGACCCCTGGCAAGTCACTTCACCCTGTTTGCCTCAGTTTCCTCATCTGTAAAATGATCTGGAGAAGGAAATGGCAAACCACTCCAGTATCTCTGCCAAAAAAAAGAACCCCAAATGGGGTCATGAAGAGTCGGACATGACCAAAACAACTGAATGACACCATGCTGTGTAGTGAGTGTAGTGAGTGATAATGATAATGATGATGGTGATAAAGGAGCAGATTAGGTCAGATTACTTCTGAGGCCCTTCCAGCTCTAAATTCTATGATCTCTTGCAATTCTGAGATATAGTGTTTCTATAATTCCTCTAACTAGAAGGTCCCTTTCAGTTCTAGTGGATTTAGACTCAAGGAGACTTGGGTTCCAATTCTGCCTCAGATACTTGATAATTGTTTTAACCTGGGCAAGTCCTTTGACCTCACTGTGCCTCAGTTTCTTAAGAGGAGAATGTCAGGATGGGCTAGGGAAGGTACCCACATGGCAGCAGGGTTGATGGTAACTTATTAATATTGAATAGACCCTGGTGTCCTGGTAGATGGCCGAATGGGAGATGAAACATGGTGTGATGCTACCCATGTAGAGTGGTTTGAGGTGAATTTTTCCTCACCCACCAGTGGTGGGAAGTTTTTCTTTATGTGAAGCGTTGTACCCCAGCACATAGCACAGTGCCCGGCATATAGTAAACACTTAATAAATGCTTCTTAACTGATAGACTGACTGACAAATTTACCCTCATTTTATAAATAGGGAAACTGAGATCCCCAGAAGGGAAATGACTTACTAAGTAGTCTTTGGTGGAACCTAGGACGGAGGTCTCCTAGCTCCCAGATCAGGACTCATTTCTCTCCTCTCTCTTCTTTCAGGCTAACCTCTTCTAGAATTTTCCCCAAATTGAGATCGCTAGTCTTAGCCTAATGCCTTACTGATTTACAGGCCCCATGTATAGATCCCACAAAGTGTGTGTACGTGTGGGGGATTGGGGGGAGGGAGTCCTGTTTTGTCTTGTTCTTTATATCAACCTGTCAGTAAGGTGATTGTGGAGTACCAATGCCCTGAAGCCCTCAGCTACAACCGTACCTGAACACTGCAGCTCGTGAGACAAGACTGACTTCTCCATATTACAATTAATTGCTATTTGAAAGGCAGCTGGGTGGCACAGTGAATAGAATATTGGACCTAGATTCAAGAAGATCTGAGTTTAAATCCCACCTCAAATAGTAGTTGTGTAACCCCAGATGAAGAAACTGAGGCAAACTCATTTTACAGAAACTGGGGCAAAGGTTAAGCCTTAACCTCTGTTTGCCTCAGTTCCCTCATCTATAAAATGAGGATAATCACCTACCTCACAGAATTGTTGTGAGAATCAAATGAGATAATATATGTAAAAGATTGCTTTGCAAACTTTAAATCATTATATAAATGCTAACTGTAATTATTATCCTTCACATCTTTGTGCCTCAGTTTCCTCACCTATTAAATGGGAACAATGATAATTAGAATATAATTCCTGGAACAACCACCTCATAGGGTTGTTTTGAAGCTCAGACACACCTAATATATGTAAAATATATGTAATGATACAAGTAAAACATTCTGAAAATTTTAAGGCACTATTTAAATGCCTGAGAGGCAGTGTGGTGTAAAAATAGGAAATTGGCCCTAGAGCCAGGAAGACCTAGATCCATCTCCCCACTGGCAGGGAGATTCAGAAAGTCACAATCGTTCAGGGCTTTAGACAGCACTCTAAGAGAAGATGGCAGCCTGATTTGACATAGCAAGCTTTCTCATCTGCATATTTCCGTTGGGTTAGAACCAATGACCATATTTTATATAACTTCAAATAGTGTGCATCTGAATGCATGGAGCACTTCTGGCCATTTGTTACTGGCATTATTTGGGACATATCTGTAAATGTGAAATCACAGGTCAGGGCCCATGTCTCTATAAATGTTAAGCACCTTGGTTCTATTATCTTTCCGGTACTCAACCCAGCATGGATGCCTATAAGCTTGGCTTTGCTCATGCCTTCAGTGTTCTGCTGTGTCCCCAGTGGGTCTTGGTAATGATTGCCAATAGATCGCTGTTAGCCAGGATTCGGCCACACTCTGCTGAATTCTGTGGTGGATCCAGGTTTAGGTAACCCTTCTTCTCCCAGGGATCTGTGGCCGGTACCTGACCACTGGCCCATGGCATCCTCCTCCTCATGCAGGCAGGGAGGAAGAGTTGGAGCATTGGAGCAGGACCAGAAAGGGGCAGAAAACATAGCTCAATTCTAGTGAATCTTTGGGAGAGGATTCTGGGAGAGCTTATGAACCACAGGGTTTCAGCATTGGAAGAGAGATAGATGAGAATTCATTCTATCCAACCTCCCCCCCTCACTTTGTAAAGGAAGAAACAGAGTCCCAGAGATGGGACATGACTTTCCCAAGTCTTAGGATTGAGGTTGAGCTACCCTGGTTTCCTTCAAAATTCATTTCAAGGACCATTATTCTGCATGAAGCTTTTACTATTTCCTCCAGTTTCCACTTTCCCCCAGCTACCTTACATTCATTCGCAATGATTTAGACTCAGCTCTAAGAAATTAAGTTGCAAAGAAGGTGTGACTTAAATTGGTGGAGAGATTTTCCTCTTCTGGGAGTTCCTTATAACAATCAGATGACAGGGCTAGTTTCTGTCCCTATCTGTATATACTCACCTATATACTTGTATGTTGTCCTCCATACTGAATTGTAAGTTCATCGAAGTCAGAAACTGTTGACTTTGTATTTCCAGTGTTCAGTACACCATAAGGATGGGGAACTTGTGGCCTTCTAGGTCCTTGGGTGCAGCCTTTTGACAGAGTCCAAGTTTTACAAACCAATCCTTTTATTAAGGGGATTTGTTCTGTGAGCCTGGAGGCTGAAAGTTCCCCACCCCTGGACTACCTCACAGTAGGTGCTTAATAAGTACTTATTGGTTGATTAATTGAGGAACCCCTGGGGCCATCCTATCCAAAAAGCTGCATTTTACAAAGGAGGACACTGAGACCCAGAGGGGTTGTTCAAGGCTATACAAGTGGTAGTAAGTAGTGGAGGTGAGATTTGAACCAAGGACTTCTGATTCTTAATGCACACTTTACTGTCATCCTACTAGAGAGTGGCCCATCCAGAATTCAGCCAACTTAGCAAGCTCTCTTGCCATGTCCCACTCCTGAGACCACCAGCCTGGTCCTAGAAATCTGGATTCCTGTCCAGGCAGCCGGCAGCTTCTGCTAAACCCCAAGCATAAGTTCCTCAGGCCTGCTGTTGCTTGCCTCTCTTGAAATGTTATCATTTCAGGGGGAACTTACCCTCAGAAACAAATTGGGGAGGGGGGAGTGGTGAGAAGAAGGCTTCATGTTCAGATGTCTCTCAACTCTTTATTATTATTATTTTTCTGCTGCGCTGCTAAAAGCTTCCCACAGAGAGCACATAACCTAACTCTTTAAAATTTAAAGGGCTTTACTTAAACAATGTGATCTCCCTCAGAAGGAAGCAAAAAGCATATTTAATGGTTATATTTAGAGCTGTGAGCAGGCCTGAGCAGATGCGGTGGGGGGGATAGGGAGGTGGTGGATGCCAAAGACCACATTTGCTCATCCCGGTGATGGTGACGTGGCTGGGGGAGCTCAGTGGCTGAGTGCTTGTGGGGGCAGACATTGCCTCTGGCAGTGGCTCCTTGCTGCCAGCCCCCAAAGAAAACATTGCCTTGGGGGGGAACCATTCACGTCATGCCATATCGGAGGCAGTGCAGACTCAGGATATGTCACTGCACAGGAGAAAGAGAAAACAAGATGGAAACCAGCAGCTCATTTGACAGCAGCCAGAGAGTCATCTGGGGCTTATCCTGATGGCCTGGTCAGGTGGGAGTTGTTGAGATTCTCCTAGAATCTCAGAGCTGGAAGAGATCTGGACAAGAAAGCATTCTCTTATGTTCTTCACTCATCATCATCTGGTCTCCATGGAAGGCTTTTGGGTAGGAAAGTGGCAAGGTTAGGTCTATGCTTTAGGAAGATTACTTTGGCAGCTAGGTGGAAGATGTGTTGGAGAAAGAAGAGTTTGGAAGCAAGTAGACCAATTAGGAGATTATTTACAATAATCCAGCTGAGAGGTGATGAGGCCCTGAACTAGAATGGTTGCCCTGTGAGTGAAGAGAAGGGGACGAATGTAAATGATGCTGTGGAGGTCAGATTGATAAGATTTGGCAACTGATTGGATTGGGGGGGGGAGTGGTGAGGGATAGAGGAGAATTAAAGATGACTTCTCAGTTACAAACTCGGGTGACTGGAAGGATGGTGGTAGCCTCAATGGAAATAGAAGGAAATGGAAGAAGGGGCAGATTTAGGGGGAAAGATAACAAGTGTTCTTTTAGACATGTTGAATCTGAGGTATCTGGATGGGATGACTGGGAGAAGGGGTCCAGTAGGCAGTAGATATTGCAGGACTGAAGATTAGGGCTAGATATAGTGATTCTGGACTCGTCTGTATAGAAATAATACTTGAACATATGGGAACTGATGAGATTACCAAGAGTCAGAGTAGAAGAGGACCCTGGACAGAGCCTTGGGGGATGCCCATTCTAATGGTGCAGGAAATGGATGATGGTCCAGCCGAAGGGAATGCCCAGACAAGGGAGCCAAGAGAGAGCAATATCCTAGGAGCTAATGAGAAGACATGAAAGGATGAACAAATGAACAAATGAATGAATGAATGAATGAATCATTTGTTAAACACTTATTATGTGCAAGAATTATCTTAAGTGCTGGAGATACAAGTGAAAAAGGAAGACAATCTCTTCTCTCAAGGAGTTCACATTCTAATGGGACAGACAATACATCTGGAAGGTTTTAGTGCAAGTCAAATGGAAAGGGCCTATGGTCCTTTGAGGGCAGCAGAAAAGCAGAACATAATGCTTTAATGGCATTTCCATGCATGACATAATATCAGTTTCTGATGTTGGACCATGTGATGGTGCCAAGAACCTTGGTGACAAGAATTCTCTTTTCTGGGTCTTCAGTAGATGTGGCTATAGCGCCTGCAGGGGCAGTTCCTAGGATGCCTCTGTTATCAGGATGATGACTGAGGCCACTGAACTGGAGATGGTATTTCCAAGGCTCTTGGGTTCAGAGTCCCAAGCTGCCTCCATCAGGATCTGAGGGGAAATGGTGGTCAAAGTGGTGATGACAGTTTGGCTTTACAGTCAAATAATCCATGGGGAGAAGGTGGCTGACAGAATAAAATGTTCATTGAAGTTAAGTAGGGTAAGGATGGGAAAAAAGGCTACCAGACTCGGCAGTTCAGAGAGAATGGGTAGTATTGGAGAAAAGTGTTCTTCCTGGTAAGATTCAGATCAGACTGTATGGATTGTGAGGTCACGTCCAATTCTGGTGTTCTTCTTCCAGGATGTCAATTGTTAGGAGGGTATGGAACAATGGCGGAAAGCCCAGGATTTGGTGTCAAAGGAACTGGGTTCAAATTCCCCTCTGCTACTTGCTAGCTGTGTGACCTAGAGCATATCACTTAAGCTTCCAGGGTCTCAGTTTCCTCACTGTAAAATGAAGGGATTGGACAAGATGGCCCCTGAGACACCTTCAAGCTCTAAATTTACATCCACTTACTATGAATCAATCCATCCATTGATCAGTGTGTTTTGAGTACCTGGTGTCTGTTTTTCTCTGAACCTAGGCTCACCTGGTGCTATGGGGGAGAAAAAGGAAGCATACAACATACAATTCTTGTTTTCAAGGAATTTATAGTCTAGATGAGAAGCTAAGCCCGACACATTTGAGTGTCGCATTGTGGGATCCCACTTGCCTGTCAGGGCTCTATTTATCAGACTAGGAACAGATCTCTAGGTAAATATCGGGCAGGGCTGCATGAAGAAAGTATACCTTGCTTATGGTGGGTCTAGAAGGGTAGGTCAGCTCTGGAGAGAGGATAAGTATGAGGGAAAGAATTCCAGGTAGTGGAAAGACTTACATGAGCTGATGCTGAGTGAAGTGAGAAGAACCAGGAGAATATTGTACAAGGTAACAGGAACGTTGTGTGATGATCAACTTTGATAGACTTAGCTCTTCTCAGCAACACGATGATCGAAAATAATTCCAAAAGACTTATCATGGAAAGTGCTATCCACATCCAGAGAAAGAACTATGGAGTCTGAATGCAGATCAAAGCATACTATTTGCTCTTTTTTGTTGTTTTTTTTTTCTTTCTCAAGGTTTTTCCCTTTTGTTCTGATTCTTCTTTCACAACATAACTAATGTGTAAATATGTTTAATATCATTGTACATGTATAGCCTATTTCAGATCACGTGCTTTCTTGGGGAGGGGGGAAGGGAGGAAGTGGGAAAATTTAGAACTCAAAATCTCATAAAAGTGAATGTTGAAAAACTAAAAATAGATAAATAAATAAATAAAATTTTAAAAAAGAATTCCACATAGGAAGAATTCTATGGGCAGTGGTGCTCAGGCAGATATGAACACTGTGCCTGTAGTGGGCAGTGAGGAGGTAATGGTCTAGGTCACAGGGTGGGGAACCTGCAGTCTCAAGGCCACATGTGATCCTCTCTAGGTCCTCAAGTGTGGCCCTTTGACTGAATCCAAACTTTACAGAACAAATTCCCTTAATAAAAGGATTTGTTCTGTAAAACTTGGCCTCAGTTAAAAGGACACACTTGAGGACCTAGAGGGCCACATGTAGCCTCAAGGCCACAGGTTCCTCACCCCTGGGAGGTGCCTTCTTTAGTCTCTAAGCAACCAACCCAAGATGGACTCATCCTGGGACCAAACATCAAGACTCTCTCTCTTAGAGCCCCAATCTGTTCCTGCTCAGAGGATGAAGGTCACTAGCTGGAAAAGAATATTCAATTCAGCCCTCCCATTTCGCAGATGGGGGAATTGAGGTCCAGAGAGTTTTGGTATCTTGTCCATAGTCACAAAATTAGTAAGTAGAGTTATACCACCAATAATTAGCGGGAGTGGGATTTGTACCCATATCCTCTAATTCCAAATACAATGCATATTTTACCCCATGAGGCTGCTTCTCTGCTGTAGAGGGTTTTGACCTGTACAATTGCCTCTTTCCCTTCCTAACCTGAAGGAATATTGAGGGAAGCCCTTGGAATTGCCTCATCTGCCCAGCTGTGATTCCCCACTCTCATGGGAGCCCTGAATTAAAGGAAATATTTTACGATCCCACGCTTCGTTATGTTTTATTAAAGCAGGCATGCCGACTTCCCCTGCCACATTCATCAAGCCCAGGACTGGGACTTCACTGCCACCATCACCCCCTCCCCACCACCATCAAACACGGCCCCCACAGCCTGCTTGAGATAGTCATCCCTTTCCTGACACTGTGGGAATTTGGGGATGGGAGACAGAACCTGACATTTGATGACTCAGATATGGAAGAGAGATTCTGAGACTTCAGGGACCGCCAAATCTGGGGTCCCTTTGTGACATTTCTGTCAGTTGGAAGTCCTAACACTTTACTTGGCAGTCCAAGGCTCTCTGTATTAGATCTAGCAGTAACTGTAGGGACTTGTCATGTTCAAAGGCAGAGATTTCAATCCTTCCTTTCTTCCTTCCTTCCTTCCTTCTTCCTTTCTTCTTTCCATTCTCTCCCTTTCTCCCTCTCTCCTTCTTCCTTTCTCTCTCTCTCTTTCTTTCTTTCTCTAAATATCTATTAAGTCCCAATTTAGAGTTAACAGATCTATCTTGATTCAATTCAACAAATACAAATTTTTGTCCAATTTTTGTTTCAGCTTCTGTGTAAGAAATTGGTGTGTGAAATATAATCTACTTTAGGGTAGGTACTGTCTCAGTTTTGTAGCCAATCAATTGAAAAGTATTTCTTAAGTGTTTACTCTGTACCAAGCATTGTGCTAAGCACTGGGCTTACCAAGAAAGGCAAAAACATTGTCCTTACCCTCAAGGTGCTTATACTCTAATGGGAGAAACAGCAGGTAAATAATGTAGACTGAAGGTACCCTTAGCGGTATCCCCAGCTACTTACACAATGTTTGGCACATAATAGGTATGTAACAAGTACTCAGTGATAGGACTATTGATCCCCCCACCTGTGTGAGACTTGGGAGTGCTAGGTCATAGGTTACAAGTTGTTGGTTAGTCATTTCAGTCAGACGTGACTGAAAATGTCTGACTTTTTGTGACCCCACTTGGGATTTTCTTGGTGAAGATACTGGAGTGCTTTGCCATTTCCTTCTCCAGCTCATCTTACAGGTGAGGAAACTGAGGCAAACAGGGTTAAGTGACTTGCCCAGGGTCACACAGCTAGTAAGTGTCTGAGGCCAGATTTGAACTCAGGAAGATGAGTCCTCCTGACTTCAGGCCCAGTACTCTATCCACTGTACCTCCAAGTTGCCCTGGGTTAGAAGTACATGAGGAGTTGATCAGTGAGTGATACTGGGTCTTAGATTGCTGATATCTCCATCCAATGGCCCCATGTCTGGTGCTAATGGTTCATTTACAGCTGATGGGTAGTTCTTTCTGAGAACTGACTTCATCAAATATCCTTCTTTCTTGGCCTCCTGGTTGCCAATAAGTCAAACTCACTGTCCTATGGGGCAGCAGCTGGTTGTGATGGATCATTTTTTTAATCCTCCCAATTGTTTGTGCTCTCTATCTTTTCAAGTTATTCATATTAACTTTTCATAATGTTTATATTTGCTTATCTGTGTATACTGTTGTACCATCTCCTCTATCTCTCTCTGTCTCTGTCCCTAACTCTGTCTGAACCTCTCTGTTTCTCTGTCTCTGTCTCTGTCTCTCTCCCTCTCTCTCTCCCTCTCTCTCTCTCTCTCTCTATATATATGTATATATACATATACATATATATATATATATATACATACATACATACCTACATACACACACATACACACATCTCCACCCAGTAGAATGTGAGCTCTTTGAGGCAGGGGATGTAGCCCAGTGCCTGACATATAACAGGTGCTAAATAAAGAGTTTGTGGTTGAATTATTTGTTGAATAATTCTCTGCACTGGGAACTGAGGATACAGAGATAAAAGATGATATAATCGCTGCTTCAAAGAAACTGATGCTATAACTAAAGAGGGTGAAACTTGCACGGAAATAAGTGATTCATGGTAGTGAGAGATGGGAGCAAAGGGGAACAATGTGCTAAGAGATTGGAGGAGAGAGTGTACATGATTGGCTAGGGGTATCAGAGAGAGCTTCTTGGAGGAAGTGGCATCTACCCTTGGCCTCATTACGTAGAGATGAAGAAGGAGGGTTTTCTGTGGATGGTAGTTTTGAATGGGGTGGCTACAGGGATGTATGGGAGCTAGCTTGAACTACCTGAGCAGATTGTTAAATTTTCAGTGTGAGCTTTCCCATTTTAAAATGTGTTCAAAATTAGGGTTTGGTTTATTGTGGTGTTGATTTCTGGACTTAAGAAATTGATGGAGAAAATGTTAAAAATTCAAATTAAACTTAAAAATATGTTGTGTGTACATTTCCCCACCACCACCCTAGAGATCCAGTTGTTAAACATTTGCCAGCACACCACTGGGTGGCTAGTATCAATGAGTGAAGTGGGGAGAAGTTAAGTTAGCATGAGATCAGGGAATAGCTACTAGTCTAGTATGATTGGGACAGAGAGAGAGAGAGAGAGAGAGAGAGAGAGAGAGAGAGAGAGAGAGAGTAAGAAAAGGAAGTCATGGGAGATAAGCCTGCAAAAGTTGATTATAGACAGACTGTGGAAGGCCTTGAATGCCAGGGTAGTGGGGTTTATATTTTAAACAATAAGCAATAATGGGAAGGGGGGAACAGGTAGGCTGCCCCATATTCCAACATATCAAATCTTTCTGAGAGGCAACTTAGAAGGAAACAAATCACAGGAGAAAACAAAGCAATATCATATAGGACAGGTAGTCAATGACTGGCCAACAAGCATTCACTGTCTCGTTGATTTCTAGACTTAAGAAAGTGATGGAGAAAAATTCAATAATTCAGATTGAACCTTAAAAAGATATGTGTACATTTTAGTGCCTACTATGTGCTAGCCACTGTACTAAGTGCCAGGGATACAAATTAAAATGAAAACATGGTTCTTGCCCTCATGGAGCTTACATTCTAATGGGGGAAGCAACATATGTAGCCTTATGGAGGGAGTAACCCAAGGCCTCAGCTCTTCTCTGGTTTGTTTCTTCCTGTTGTTTTGCTCCTCTGGGCTTTACTTAGAGGAAGAGCTTTATAAGTGTTTGTTAGATTGACCTAAAATCTCTGTTTCCTTTCCTTCTTCTTTGCTCCCTCCTTGACCATGCTTTCCCCATTAAACTTGCCTTGACCTTGTTTCTCTTGGTTTGACTCCTTCCCCTCCTGTGTTTCCCTCGTGAGCTTGGTTTACCCCCTTGTATGTGATTCCCAGGTTTTCTTTCCTGCCCCCATTCAGGGGAGGAGAATTGCAGGGGAAGTGAGGAAGGATAAGAAAACTTGAGACTTCCTTCCCCCCCCAACCTTCTAGGATGTCACTGGGACAGGGTGGTGAAGCCCTTGGCAGTAGATTTGGGAGGAGAGGAGTGATCACTTTGGAATGGCAGGGGTTGGGGTTGGGTGGCAGGGAGCCCAGTGAATATTGATAGGCAGTCATATCTGGCAGGAGCTGGGAGACAGAAAGGTATTAATTAGCAGTTATTCCTCAGCAGCGAGGAGATGGATAGAGATTAAGGTAACGGCCCTGTGCATCCGTTTTGTAGCAGCTGAGAAGCAATAGTAAATCAGTGTTATGAATCGATGCTGTAAGAGGTAGATATGTTTTAATCTTATTAGCAGTACAGCATTATGGAGAGAGTTGGGGGATTATTCATCATCAGGGGTAAGTCGGGAAGGAAGGAGATCGAGGGAGCTTTAAATTAGCAACTGGAATATCAACAACAAAAGAAAAGACTAGAGACGACCTCTGACTCCCATCTGGCAAGAACCAGGGTGATAGGTGTGTGTGTGTGTGTGTGTGTGTGTGTGTGTGCACATGCACGTGTGTGTGTGCCTGTGGATACACGTGTGGCGGAATGAGAAACAGAACATAGACCAGAAGCCACAATGTTTAAATTCATTCATATGTTCAACAGGCATTTATACTTAAGAACCTGCTACATGACAGTGCCAAGTCCTGGGAATTCTAAGGCAAAAATGAAATAGTCCCTGCCTTCAAGAAGCTTACATTCTGTTTAGGTGACTCGAAGATGGAGAAGAGATAATGAGGCTGACTGGACACACTGAAATATTGAGGGGAGTTCTGAGAGACAGACAGACAGAAAGAAAGAAGAGAGACAGAGAGACAAAGGCAGAGAGACAGAGACAGAGATGTAGACATACAGAGAGAAACAGACAGAGAGAGGGACAGAGAGACAGAGACACACAGAAAGACAGACAGAGATAGAAACAGAAACAGAGATGGAGTGAAGAGGAGAGAGAAAAGAGATAAAGAGAGGGAAGGAGAAAGAAAAACAGAAGAGAGGGAATAGGATACAGAGAGAGAGAGAGAGAGAGAGAGAGAGAGAGAGAGAGAGAGAGAGATAAGGTAGCAAGGCAATTCTGGATACAAGATGACAGAACATCAGAATCTAAAAACTGTAGAATCTTAGAAGGCCACCTAGTGCAGCCTCCCACCTAATGAAGACATCCCTCTACAGCAAGGATCCTTTTTGGTATTGCAGGCATCTTGGGCAGTCTGTCTGGTGAAGCACATGGACCCCTTCTCAGAATGTTTTAAATACATAAAATTAAGCAATAGGATTATAAAAGAAATCAAAAGTTAGTGAAAATAAAAATATTTTTCTTCATCCAATTTCATGGACTCCCTACATTCTTTCTATAGAGTCTTTGGAGTCCCTGAAGCCCAAGCTACCCATACAATATCCCTGACAAGGTCAGTTTTCTTCTACTCACTAGAATGTAAGCTCCTTGAGGGCAGGACTGTGTTGTCTTTCTTTGTATCTCTATCACTTAGCATAGTTATTGATACATAGTAAGAGCTTACTAAATGTTTGTAGACTGATGACTGCTTATACATTTCCAATGACAGAGCCTATTAGGAAGCATGGCAGTAGAGTGAAAAGGGCATCAGATCTAGAGGCACAGGACCTGGGTTAGAATCTCAGCTTTGCCACTTACTGCCTGTATAAGCTTGAGTTAGACACTTCTCTGTGCCTCAGTTTCCTCATCTGTAAAATGAAAGTGTTGGGCTTAATCTCTGAAATCCCTTCTAAGTAAAAAAATTTGTGATATCTTTAATCAGCTCCTTCTGTGGTTGGGCAGTGCTAGCTCTTTCAAAGGGTTTTCTTACACTGAGCTGCTTCTACATCCTCCCTTCACTTTGGACAAGTTATTTCCCTCTCTAGGCTTTGGTGCCCTCATCTGTAAAGTGAGGCAGTTGAGCTTGACCTCTGAGGTCCCTTCTAATTCTCTCTCTGTGATCTTCTTAATCATCTCCTTCCATAGTTGGTCAATGCTGGATGTTTAAAAGGTCTTTCTTATTCTGAGCTGAAATCTGTGGGGTTTGAAGTTGATGCCCTCTGAAATCTCTTCCAGTTCCAAATCTATGATACAATACAAAGTCTTTGATAGCAGAACACAAGTCCTGGCAGGCCAGAACAAGCTGGAAAGGCTTTGAATGAGGCCAGTTCGATCTGAGTGTCTGCCACCTGAGGATGAGCTGAGCTGTGTCCGGGAAGGCTCACCAGTACATAGGGTCTTTCAGTTGATGGGGTCAACCACCAGGTGAGGGGGTCTTGTTTTGGAGCGGTTTCTTTTGGCCACAGTAACTCATGAAGCCATCTAGAAGGTCGAGATGGGTTATTCATGCATCTGTATCAGGATGGAGGGAGGATCACCACAGATGAAGAGGCCAAAGGAGAAATGCAAACAGGAGTACTATGAGAATCTTATGGCAGGAAAGGGCACATTCAGGTGGAAGTATCTGGTGGATGTCTTTAGCAGCCTCTAGACTCTGGTGGAACCCAGAATGGGATTCAGGATGAATCTAGTTGGGATGATAAAAGAGGATAGAATATTAGAGCTAGAAGGAACGTGATAAATCATCTAAGCTAACTCCCTCACTTTATAGAAGAGTATTGGATTGAGCATGGGTTTTAGAGTCAGGAAAACCAAGGCTCAAATACTGCTTCAAACATTTTCTACCTGGGTGACCCTAGGTAAATCACTTATCCTCTCTTGGCTTCAGTTCCCCTATCTGTGAAATTATCTGGGTGGACTCAGTGGCCTCGAGGGTCCCTTCCAGCTCTAACTCTATGAAAGTGAAGTGCCCAGGGTCATACAGAGAGTCTAAGACTTGAACCCGGATCTCCTTCCCCTCCCCAGCACAACCTTCCACCAGCAGGTAATGTTAGTTAGATTTCTCCTACCCTGTTCACATATTATAAACTTTATTCTTCCCCCTGTAAATGTAAATCTCTTGTATAAATTTGAGTTGTGGCCTAGGGTTGAACATGAGGAGGGGGGACAGCTGGCCAAAGACAGAAGAGAGCCAGGGGGAAGTGAGACCTAGGCCATTCTTATGTTGTTCAATCATTTCAGTCATGACCCACTCTTCATGACCCCGTTTGGGATTTTCTTAGTAAAGATACTGGAGTGGTTGGCCATTTGTGATGGGGGTGAGGAATATGTATGAGAAAAAACTGACATTTGGGGGCAGGTAGGTGGCGCAGTGGATAGAGCACCGGCCCTGAAGTCAGGAGGACCTGAGTTCAAATCTGGCCTCAGACCAGACACTTGACACTTATTAGCTGTGTGACCCTGGGCAAGTCACTTAACCCCAATTGCCTAAAGAAAAAAAAAAGAAAAACTGACATTTGTAGTGTTTAAAAGTGTTTTAAGTGCTTAAAGAACCTAGCAAAATGAGACAGTATTGCTATATAAATGGAAAATGGAAGTGATTATTGCTTAATGGTCACAACAACCCTGCAAGGTGGGTACTATCAGGAGGTAAAGGGAAGTGAGGAAGGGGAATTGGGGGAGGGGCTACATTGAATCCAGGGGGGTAGAACTAATTAAGAAGTGGTAAGGAAGGACCTTCTCAACCCCTACTCCCAACATGCTCAGAATGAATAATAGGATTTTTGAGACCCATGAAGAGATATGGAAATGGGTGGGTTCTGAGGGGCTGCTGCCCACTTCTGATGAGAGGGATGGTGAGGACACCAGACTAGCCAGATGAGCCAGGGAAAGCCCAAGGAGGTAGTCTGAACCTGGTTCTGGGTAGATTTTCAAGTCTGATCCCATTCTCTACCCCCAACACCACTCTGTTCTCCAGAGTAGTGGTCTCCATTTTATTTTTGTGTGAACTCGTAGCAATAATTCCTTTTCCTAGGAGTATATTGCATGTCTTTGTGTGTGTATGTGTATGTATGAGTGGGTGCTTCTATATGGCACAAGTTTAGGATTAGGGTGAGTTTTGTGTGTTAGTTAATGTTGTGGGTGGCTCAGCTGAGGTTAGTTTATAACTGCTCTAAAAGATTGATATGGGGGGGGAGGGTAGAATGGGGGGGGGTGTTGGACCGTAATGGGTGAAGGGTAAAAGTAGCTATGCTATAAGCAAGCCCAGTTATTGGCTATTGTGGGGAAGATGAGATGTGACCCGTATGCCCACCAACCAGCTGGTTGTTCACATACTCCTTGGGATCATGCCTCAACTTTGGAAACCATGGCCTGACCAGATTATAAAACACCAGACCTGGGATGAACCTTAGAGATCACATCATCCTAGCAGTAGAGATGAAAGAAACCTTAGAGGTCATCTATTCAAATCCCCTAATTTTTACAGGTATGGAAACTGAGGCCCAAGGAGGCAACAACTTGCTTAAGGTGACATAGCTAGCGAGTGGTAGGGCCAAGACTCCAACCTAGCATCTCTGACTCCAAGCCCAGGACTCTCTTCATGAAGTCACAGTGGATGACTCCCACTGAGTCCCAGGACAAGGTCTGTGAATAACCTAGGACAACTCTTGTTCAAATCCCAGAGACTGGAATTTCCTTCTCCTCACTTCCCTATTCCATAGAACAACCTCCCTGGCCTGGATCAACAGCAGTATTAACTAGAAGATGGAGGCAATAGGGGGGAACCAAATGGGCAAAACCATGCTTGTCATTTGACAACTGGACCGGGAATAACAAAGGTTGTCAGGGTTCAAGGGGGAAGCCGAATAGAGGAGCTAGCCCACACATCTCAGAAGCTCCCTCCTTGGGAACACAGGCATCTTCCTGCCTAGACCATCCATTTTGGCTATGGCTGTCTTCCCCCTGGATGCTCCTCTCTTGACAGGCTGTGAGGATTGCCAAGGTAATGCCCCTGCCCGTCTCCCATCTCTGGAGCATCTCTGGCAGCCTCCTGGCTGGCCCGATGGAGATATCTTGGAGGTTCACCTCGGGGTTGCCCAGGAGTAGGCTAAGTGTTTGAAGGGAGCCTGGCTCCAGGGAGGTTTCTCAACATCTTCACTTGATGCTTTCTTGGGAGTAGAAAAGTCGGTTTCCTTCCAGGCATAAGAACAAATTATAATAATTCATTTCTAGAATGCTTTTAAGGTCAAGGATCGTAATATCATACAATTAGAGCTGAAAGAGACCTCAGAAGGCAACTAGAGCATCCCCTCTTTGTTTTACAGATGAGAAGGCCTGAGACCTAGGGAGATTAAACAACTTTCCCAACGTTACACAGGTATTAATCAGTAGGGTTTATGAAGTGCCTTCTTCCTAAGAATCCTGGGACATTAGGGATTATTACCCCTGTATTTCAGATGAAAAAACTGAGGCTCAGTACAGTAAAATGACTTACCTAGTGGCTTAGCTGCAGCAGGTGGTGTCAGAGGCTGGATTTGAACTCAGTTCTCTTCATTCTCAAGTACAGCTCTCTTTATACTACGTCACGCTGAAACTGAGCAGGGAAAATAGACCTTCCAGGAAGGGCGTGGAGCTGGAACTGGGGGCTGAGGGGAAATGCCTCATCACAGCATAAATGGCAAATCGCTGCAGGGTTCCTTTTCTGGTCTGTGTGACTTCAAAAACAAACACTTCTGGCAACCTAATTATAAGCACTTCATATTACCCACAATGTGCAGAAGAAAGTCACCTCTTCCCTGCTGAATTGTGATGTGCTTATCAGCACTCCACTTCATCTGCTTGTCCTCTTTTCTTTTTGTCTCTGGGGAGGGGCTTCTGGATTCGGCTCATTGGGCCGCTGCTGGCTTCTGGGGCTGGCTGTCGGCGTTACCTCTGTCCCTGGATTGTGCATTCCCGGTCCTCCTCCCCAGAGCTTGAGCTGAATGGGATTTAGGGGGGATCTGGAAGGAGCACTAATGAGCTCAGAAACATCCAGGGCATCCTCAGCTGTTGAGTCTGGGGCTGATGGGGAATTCTGTGTGCCAAGGTCAACAGGTCCAACCCCAGGATTATGATAATACAATCATGGAATCTCCTAGTAAGAGCTGTGTGCATACATTGTTCTAATGTTTGCAGAACACTTTACATACATTATCTCGTTTGGTCCCCACAACCACCCTTTGAGGTAGGTGCTAATATTATTAATAACAACAATAATAGCTAACATTTATATAGTGCTTCCTATGTGCCAGGCACTGTGCTGAATGCTTCACATATATTATCTCATTTGATCCTCACAACAATCCTGGGAAGTAGATGCTATTATTATTCTATTATTTATTTATTTATTTTGCCGATGAGAAAACTGAGACAGACAAAGGTTAAATGACTTGCCTAGGGCCATATAGCTAGTACATGTGAGGCAGGATTTGAACTTGGGTTTTCCTGACTGAGGCATACTTTGTCTTTCCCCATACTTTCCCCACGCTAGTCTGAAGATACTCCCCATCTGGGGAACTGTCACTTCATATTTAGACTTACACTTAGGGACAGGTAGGGAGCACTATAATGCATAGAGTGTCGGGCCTGGAGTCAGGAAGACTCATTTTCCTGAGTTCAGATTTGACCTCAAGACACTTACTAGCTGTGTGACCCTGGGCAAGTCATTCAATCCTGTTTGCCTCAGTTTCCTCATCTGTAAAATGAGCTGGGGAAGGAAACAGCAAAACACTCCAGTATTTCTGCCAAGAAAACCCCAAATGGAATCATGAAGAGTCAGACACGACTGAAAAGAATAAGCAACAATAAAATTTAGACTCAAGACAATGACTTACTTCACAGCATCTGTCTCTAAGAAACTCGAATAACTTTAAACAAAGAGTATCATTATATCTTGTCAGACTAAAAGGCTAATTGGGGACCATGAAGACCCTGGCATAGGGGAAGTGAGGGAGTGAGAAAGAGAATAAGCATTTACATAGTGCCTACTATGTGCCAGGAAATTTTCTGATATTATCTCATTTGATCCTCACAACAACCTGTAAGGTAGGTAGGTGGTGTTATTATCCTCATTTTGCAGATGGATAAACTGAGACAAACAGGTGAAACGACTTGCCCAGAGTGACACAGCTAGTAAGTTTCTGAGACTGGATTTGAACTCAGGTCTTCCTGATTCTAGGTCTGGCACTCCATACACTATACTGCCTAGTTGCATGGACAGCCAAGAATGTCCATGGAGCCTCCTACCTAGGAGACGCTACTTAAGAGGGGCTATGCCAGGGGAAGCTAGGCAGCACAGTGGATAGAGTACTGGCCCTGGAGTCAGGAGGACCTGAGTCCAAATTCGGCCTCAGACACATAACACTTAGTAGCTGTGTGACCCTGGGCAAGTCACTTAACCCCATTGCCTAGCCAAAAAAAAAAAGAAGGGCTATGCCAGGTTCCATAGGGGGTAGGTACAGATGATCCAGGACATCTCACAAGGAGAGAGAATGCTTTGGGGAAAGGGCTTATTTCAAGCCATGATCTAAGAGTAACCAGGATGTCATAGCAGAGACAAACAAGATGAATTCAAAGAAATTATAAATACATTCACTGGACGAGGCAGGAATGATGAGAAAGACTGAGGCCAAAGCAGTTTCCAAAGTCTTCATGGAGGTCAGCATGAAGTCAGTCAAATGATAGGAGAGCACAGTACAAGGAACCCGTCTGTTTCAGGAAAAGTCTGTAAAGGAGCTCATATCCTTTCAGGTCAGTGGCCTCTGCTATGCGCCACTCCCTCCTTTCCTTGGGCCTAGACCAAGTGCGGTGACAATCAGCCTGGGAAGATGATGATGATGGTAATAATGGTGATGATGGTGATGATAGTAGTGGTATTGATGATGATGATGATGATACTAATAGTGATGAGGGAGGTGGTGGTGGTAGTGACAAGTCACATTTCTGCAGCACATTGTTTTCCTAAGTACTTTTCTCACCAACCACTCTGTGAAGGGGAAAATAGGAATTTCATCACTCTCTTTTACAGATGAGGAAACTGAGGTTTAGGGTGACTTATTCAAGGTCATATAGCTAGTGTCAGAGGCAGGACTAGACTAGGGCCATGTCTCTCTGGAGGCAAGGAGATGGATGCAGATGACCTCTCCAAGGGTCCTTTCAAAGCTTAAGCAGTTGAGATTCAGTGGTCTGAGTAAAATTAGTTGTGCCTGGGATCCCCTTCATGGATTACAGACCCTAGTGCCTTCTCTTGGGTCCAAAATTATCAAGGAACAACAGAGCAAGATTGTAAAACCAAGATAGTGTTAGATTTTGAGTCAGGAGACCCAAGGTCAACTTGTGTGACCTCAGACAAATTGCTTAACTTCTCTGGGCCCTAGTTTTATAATCTGTTAAAAATAAAAAAAGGAATCATGTTGTACAAGACAGTCTCGTCTAAAGTCTCTTTGGCCCTGGTTCTATGAAGATGAGGGGTTCATTCTAGAGAACCTTTAAGGTTCCTTTCAGTCATTCACTCTATGACCTTCTGACCAGTTAAGAAGGGGCATAGTTGGTGCATCACTCCTCCCTCCTCTGAAGAAACATCCCAAGAAATCCTGAGCAGGGAAAACCTCCTAATAGGGCCAAAGCATACCCTGTAATCTGCTCAGCCTTGAGCAACCAGAGAGGAATGGGGTGGGAGGTGGTCAGTGCTGAGTGCAGGAGATTTTAGCAAACTGCACGATAGCCTTGTTTGAAAAATGCCAAGTCATCATTTCAGGAGCTCCCCAAACCACCTCCTTTTCTTTTACCCCACATGAGGCTGTGGCATAGACCCTGAGGTTCAGAGAGAGGCATGGCATGTAGTTGGGTGTGTTATGTAGGGGGAGGGGGTGGGAGGGAGACTAGCCAGGAGGAATTGGAAACTTTACTACCATCTTGCCAGACCTTGGAAAATTTGGCTTTTAAAATTTTAACCTAAATAGATATATATATTCTCTCATTCTCTCTGGATGTGAAGTGCTTTTTTTAAGCAATTAAGGAAGAACATAAATCAGTCTTTTCTAAAAGCCTAGGCTGACTTTGTGACTGGCTAAAATTAGCGTCTCCATCAAGGCAGTTTAGGAAGGGAAGGGAAGAAGGGGAGTTGGGGAGAGTGATGCCCTGGCCCAGGTTCAGCTACCTCCTCTCCATCTCCCAAAGAAGGGGTGCTGCAGCTTCTCAGGAAGAGGTCACATGCCTTCCAGAGTCCATACTACTCTATCTATGTAAAGCTGGGCAAGTCTATCTCAGTTTCTTCAATTATAAAAAGAGAATCCTAATAGCATTCAGGCCTGGAGTCAGGAAGACTTGAGTTCAAATCTGGCCTTAGACACTTACAAGCTGTGTGACCCTGGGCAAGTCACTTCACCCTGTTCACCTTAGTTTCCTCATCTGTAAAATGAGCTGGTGAAGGAAATGGCAAACCGCTTCAATATCTTTGCCAAGAAAACCCCAAATGGGGTCACAAGGAGTCAGACAACAACAATAGCATTCACCTTCCAGGGTTGTTGTAAGAATCAGAGACAGTATCTGGAAAACACAGTGTCTGGCACATAATAGGTGCTCAGTCAAAGCCTCTTCCCTTCCCTTCCCCCAATGCTAAAAAATCATTTATCTTATGCTTTAAAGTTTGCAAGATACCTTCCTTGAATCTAACCTGTAATGCAGGCATGCCTATCCTCATCTTGTGGGTGAGGAAATGAAGGCCAGGAAGGTCCAATCATGGTGTAGAGGAAAGAATGCTGGATTCAGAGTCACAAAAATCTGGGGTCAAATCCCACCTCTGACACTTGCTATCTCTGTGTCCTCAGGAAATCACCTAATTTCTCTGTGCCTCAATTTCCTTACCTGTAACATGATGGGCTTGGATTAGATGGCCTCTAAAGAAGCATGGTATAATGGATAGTGTTGGATTTAGAGTCAGGAAGGCCTGGGTTCAAATCCTACCGGAGATACTTATTAGCTGTGGGTCTCTGGGCAAGTCATTTAGAATCTCTCAGCATTCGTTTCTCATCTGTACAATAGGTACACTAATTGTTGTGATGTGGGAATGGAATGAATACAGGGGGCCCCAAAAGTCTTAGTTCAGTTTTAAGCTTTGGTAGACTTTTGGGACACCTTATATATAATGGACTTTTTGAACTTTAAAATTATATATGAGATTATTATTAACTCTGCTTTTGGCGTGGGTCCTCCCTTCCTCTCTCCATTTCTCATTGATCTCATCAGTTTTCATGGCTTCAATTATCTTCCCTATGCAAATGACTCAGAGGTCTCCATATCTGGCCCTCATCTCACTCCTAAGCCCCAACCCCGCTGCCATCTGCATGTCTATAAGCATCTTAAACTCAACCTGTGCAAAATGGAACTCATTCTATTTCGCTTCTCCTCCCTTTCCTATCTCTGTTAAGGGCATCACCATCCTTCTGATCACTCGAGTTTGCAGCTGAATTTGGGGCTGTCCCCTGCTCTGTCCCCTCCCTGGCTCCCTAGGTCCAATTGGTGGCCAAGTCTAGTCGATTCTTCCTTCAAGGCATCTCTTGCAAAATAATCCTGGTCTGAACATGTTCCTTTGCTCTGAAAACTCTAGTGGCTCTCAATGGCCTTCAGGCTAAAATACAAACTCCTTTAGTGAGCATTTAAAGTCCTTCAGAATCTGGCTCTGCTTTGCAAGACATTTCATATTGCATTTTATTTTCCAGGCCTGACTGGTCTATCTTGCTGTTCCTGGTACAGGACACTTTAGTTTCAGTCCCTATGCCAGAAATGTACTCCCTTCCTCCCCTTCTTTTCCTTTCCCTTACTTCCCTCTCCTCCCCTCCCCTGCCATCCCTTCCCAGTTGCCTCTGAAGTTAAGCTCAGGTGCCCCCTTTCATACAAAGGCCTTTCTTAATTCCCACTCCCTGCAGATTTTAGATCTTTTCCCCCAAATTGCTTTCTATATACTTTGTATTTACTTAATTATGGATGTTTTGCTCTCTTTCCCTTTCCCCTAAGCGCCTTGAAAACAAGGAGTGTTGTGTAATAAATAAATCATTGTTGAATTAAACTTAATTGAACCCAGATGAATTCAATTGAATTGAATCGAATTGGATCCGATTGAATTGAATTGATTTGAATTATGGTTTGGGTTAAAATGGAACACATGAAGGTCTTCTCTAGGAAATTCTGACTTGGCCTTTATATCCCCTTCAGATGACCACCTTCTTGGTCTGAATAGCCTCTCTGGTGATCTTTGCCTTGGTTCTAGGCCCCTGCCAATAGATGGGGGACTCAAGAGACAGGAAATTGACTGTTTGCCAGACCATTCTCATTGCTTCCTTCTCACTGAAGGGGTTTACCTTTGCCCCTTTTTCCCTTTTGCCCCTTTTCAAAAGGAATTTGTTTACAATTCCCAGAAAAACCTTAAAACTTTTAGATTCTCTCTTTGAAAGCTTATTCAAATGCACCTTTCCTCCCAGGCCTTGAAAAGAACCTGGCTCCTGTGTGTCTCTCTTTAGCTCCATTTGAAAGCAAACATCCCCCTTCCAGCTCCCTTCATTATCTATTCTCATTGTCTGTTCAAATCTCTCAGACTTCCAAACACCTGGACCTTTTCTTTTCTCAACCACCTCCCCATCTTCAACTGGCCTTTCCCATTGTTTTACTTTCCTGTGGATCTTGGTCATTTCTCACCCTTAATCCGAGGTCCAGGACCCATGAGTTCTGTTCACCTCAGCTTACTAGCCACTCCCATTCAGATCTCCTTAGACTCCTCCTCCTGCCACTCCAAACTGCTTGGCCACTCTTTAAATCCCTCCCACAGTCTTTCTGTACTTAAGATTCACCTTTGCCCCATTCTGATGCTGGGAATTTCTCATGCCCCTAGAGGCTGAGACTCTCACGCCCACCCGAAGATGGGCTTCACGTGGCTTGGGATTAGCTTGGGAGTGTCACCTGGCCTCCCCCGTTCAGACCCCCATTTAGATCACTGATATTTGAGTTCCTTGGGAGTCTGGCCTATATGCTTTACCTTTAATAAACTTTTTCTCTGGCTGTAAGATTTTTGGGTTGAATTCCTTCAGGCAGATTCACGCTGCGACTTGGGGCTTTTCCAAGTACCCCAAAACCTCCCGCTATCTTGGGGTGCCTCTGTGCATCTAGGAACACCCCAAAACCCCTCCCCCTCTTTATCACCAACAGAGACACATACACAGAAAGACAGATAAATACACACACACACACACACACACACACACACACACACACACACACATGCTTTGCTTTTATTTCCAGGATACCAAACATCTGGACAGTTGAATTTGGGGCTGTCCTCACCAAATGGTTTGCTGCTACATTCTGGATGGACTGGACTGGACCAGATGTTAGGGGGCTCTGTAGATATAGCCATAAAGATTTCCCCAGGCAGAACATCTCATAACCAGCACCAGCTTCCTACCAGGCAGTTCTTCTCAATGTCTAGCCTTAGGCTGGCCTGCTCTCTGAGGCTTAATTACTCTGGCAGGATCAGTTCATCTCTCCAGGCCTCTTATCAGAGACATAAGCATTTAGGCAAACACATTAGGCTACACACATACTGTACACAGGGCCCAGGAATTGGCAGCCAGCACCTTTCAATAAACAGTTATTGGCTTGTCCTCTGCAGTAGAGGATTTAAGAGCTGTTCATTGCTTCTCCTGCTCAATGCTCCTTTAAACTGGCCTGACCAAAGGGATCTTCCCTGCTCCAAAACCTTTGGAATCGATGGAGAAGTTGATGGGCACTCTGAGTGATCTACAGATCGATTATTCACTTTGGGGGCTGCCTGGAGCCAAACCTGATCCCTAGGATGGGTTTTCCTTGAATCCCAGACCATTTGTAGGTCTACATCTGTAAGATCTGCCCCCCCTCTCTACCCCATCCCAGTCCAGTTCAGTAGGAGCTATTCCCAGGGGATGCAGGACAATGTCGGCCTAAACCATCAGGATGAAGAAGGCAAATCTGATCACTAAAGGAACGCCCTACTATACTGCAGAGGGGACCACGAGTGATCAATCTGGATCAATCTAACACAGGCATTGAGCAGTGCAGAAAGAGCTTGTAGCCAGGAGTCCTGGGATCAAGTCCTGACTCATCACCAGTGTTTGGGGAATCATAGGCTCTGGTGATTTCAGGGCAGGGAGGGTGAGGTAGGAGGGGTGAATGGGGAATTCAGAAGACCTAGGTTCACTCCTAGCTCTGTCACTTAATACCTGTACATTACCTCCAGCAAATAACTTCATTGCTCCTGGCCTCAGTTTTCTCTTCTGTAAAATGAGAGGGAAGAGCTCTATTGAATTCTAAGGTCCTTTCTGCATTGTCTATGGTCTTGCATCTTCCTTAATGTCTCCTGTTTTAGTCCTTTAAACAGAAGTATAATTAAAAGGACCCTTCCAATTCTAAATACTATAATCTCAACATTTGAGAAAGACACTTGTCCAGATACTTAGGCACTTTGGGACTACAGAATTGTTTAGTGGTTAAGAGCTTGGGGGCACAGAGCCAGGCAAACCCGGCTTCAAATCTTGCCCCTAAATTCTAGTAACTGGATGACTGGGGGCAAATCCCTTCATGTCTCACTTCTCTGAACCCCAGTTTCCTCATCTGTGAAATGGGGTTGATAATACCACCTACCTGAGTTGTTGGGACAATCCAGTGAGATAATACATGTGAAGTGCTTTGCAAACCTTTTACAAGGAAAATGCAAGCTCTTATTTATTGCTACCCTTGCAAGGTTGTAGTGAGACCCTAATAAAATCATATAATAAAATGCTTTTGAAAACTTGAAATTGGCTTTATCAAGGACAGCTATTATTCTCCCCTTAACGCCAATACCTGGATGGGGCAACTGGATGGAGACACTCCTGGGAGTGGAATCAGGAGAAGCTTTAGGTCAAGGGTGGTATAGTGGTTAGAGTACAGGACTTGGAGTAAAGAAAACCTGAGTTCAAATCCTGCTTCAGACGTTCAATCACTGTGTGACCCTGGGCTGGTCACTGAAACTTTGTCTACCTTAGTTTCCTTATCTGTAAAATGAAGATAATAACAGTACCCACCTCCCACGGTTGATATGAGACAAAAAAAAATTGAAATATCATACATAAAGTGCTTTGTAAACCTTAAAGTTCTATATGAATGGTAGCTATTATTACTGAGAACATAATAGAGTAATATAATCTGAGTGGTACATGGAAAGGGCTCTGGATTTAGGGGCAGAAGGCCTGGGCTTGCAATGAATGCCAGAGGCAAGTTTTAAACCATTTATTGGGTATAAATATTATAATGAGGATTCCCTTCAGGTACGGGTCGAACTAGGCGGCTGCCAGTATCCCCAAGTCTGTGATTCTGTGACTCTCAAAGCCTCAATTCTCTCATCTCTAAAAAGAAGATGACAACATTAGCTATTCTCTATCTTATGAGGTGGCTCTCAGGAAAGTGCCCTGTAAAACCTTAAGTCACTCTAGAAATGGAGGTAATTATTTTTACCCAGTATCCTCTCACCACTTCCCTTTATTTCTCTCCTAGCCTCCCACTGAGCTTAGAGAGGGGAAGCAGGAGGAGAAGGCAGAGTAATGGAGAAGGGGAGGTAGTTTTTGTCTCCCCTCAGGTCCTGTCCTTTAGACCGACTCCCATGTGAGAGGTGACACAGCCCCTCTGCACACTCTTCCTCTCCTGGCCAGGAGATGAAAATGCTGGTTGGGGGCCAGAGCACTTGAGGGTAGAGCTCTCAGAGGGTGTACCTTAATAGGACTGAGGAATCATTTATAGATTCACAGACTCGAGGTTAAGAACTCCTGCTCTGAAAAGAGATGGGAGAAGACATCCCACCCCACCCCTTTGCAGAGTGTGGTACATTACACATATTTTCAGACTTAATGTATTGATTAGTTTTGCTGATTTTTTTCTCTTTTCTTTTCTCTTTCTTTTTTTGTCTCTAAAAGTATTACTTGTTGGGGCGGTTAGGTGGAGCAGTGGATAGAGCACTGGCCTTGAAGTCAGGAGGATCTGAGTTCAAATTTGATATCAGACCAGACACTTGACACTTACTAGTTGTGTGACCCTGGGCAAGTCACTTAACCCCATTGCCTAGCTCCACCCCCCCAAAAAAAGAAAGAAAGAAAGAAAATATTACTTGTCATATGGTGTGGTTCTCTGGGAGAACGGGGAGAGATACTGGGGAAATCTTTGTTCATTTTTTAAAAAAAATACATCAATCAAATTAATTTTTTAAAAATAGAACTCCATAGCTAGATCTAGGAAGGGATCTTCTAAATCACTTAGTCTACCCTCTTCAATTTACAGAGGCCCTATAAGAGCAGTGATTAGCCCAAAGTCACGAAGTTAGAAGTAGCAAGTGGCATTCCAACCCTGGTCATCTGATTCTCTATCCAGGGCCCTTTCTGGTATCTCTCCGTAATATCTATTTATAACCAAGCCCAGCCTGGGTAGCTTCAGGGAAGCACCACTCTGTTCCCAGGCTAGAGAACTAAGGGTAATTGGGAAGGATCAGAGCTAGGGGGCAGAGACAGCTGACATGGAGGTACCTGAGTGGAGATTAATAGAGTCGGCAGCCGACTCAGCAAAGAGCCGGGGTTTGGGGCTGCTGGATCAGGGAGCTTTGAGATCTTTATCTTAATACTAATAAAATAGTAATCCCTCATAGTACACACATAGAATACTCTATATTCTTCCAAAGTGCTTTCTAGAGACGTTATCTTGTGTGATACTGACAAGATCCCAGCAAGATTAGGCAGGCAGATGTTTTTCTCTGCATTTGACAGAGAGGGAAATAAAGATGGGAGGCAAGGTGCAATCGTTCACATGATGGAGCTGGTTCTTGAACCCAGATCAAGTCAAGTCAACAAGAATTTATTTGGTGCTCCCCATATGGCAGACACTGCACAAAGCAATGAGGATACAGATAGTAGAAAGAAAGATGGTCTCTTCCCTCAAGGAGCCTCCGTTCTAATGGGAGAAGAGAACGTATAAAAGGGATGAATGGGGTGGAGAGAAGGTCCCCACAAGAGGGGATGGGGGCAAAAGCCAGAGTCAAAAGCCGAGTTGGGAGAATGCAGGATGGCTAGCCCTACCTCAGAAAGAAGGCTCCAGGAGGACTTCACCAATGGGAGAAGGGGGCTGCAGGACTGCAAGGGTGTTCCAGAGAGAACAACATATTTTTATGAGATGATGTGACATGGTAAATAGAGTGCAGGGCTGGAGAGAAGGAGAGAATGAGCATTTCTATAATACCCACTATGTATCAGGCACTGTACTGAAAGTTTTATAAATATTATCTCATTTGATGCTCACAACAACCCTGCCAAGTAGACGCTATTATTATGCCCATTTTGCAGGAAAGTAAGGCAGACAGAGGTGAAGTGAATTGCCCATGGTCACACAGCTAGGAAGTATCTGGTGCCAGATTTGAATTCAGGTCTTCTTGATTCCAGTCCTTGACTACCCATTATGCTAGAAGGAAAGAAGAAAGAAAAGGAGGGAGGGAAGGAAGGAAGGAAGGAAGGAAGGAAGGAAGGAAGAGAGGGAAGGAGGGTGAAAGAGAGGGAGGGAGGAAAGAAGGAAGGAAAAGAGGGAGAAAGAAATGGAGAAAGGATAAAAGGATAAAAGAACGATAAAGAAAGGATAAAATAAGAAAGAAAGAGGGAAGGAGGGGTGGAGAGAGAGAAAGAAAGAAAAGTAAAAAAGAGGCAGGAAGGAAGAAGGAAGGAAAAGAGGAAGGAAAAAGGTAAAGAGGGAGAGAGTGATGGAGACAGAAAGAGAAAGAAAGAGAGGAAGGAAGGAAAAGGGAGAGAGAGAGAAAGAAAAGAAAAATCCAAAGTTGTTTTGTTGGTTTTTGTCTGAGAAAGAAAAAGTTGAAGAGGCTAGAAAGGTTTTTTACAACGAAGAGACAGAATAGGAGAAAACAGGCTTGAATTAAATAATTACTCACAATTCTATGCCTTTCATCACTCAAGAAGCACTTTCCTCAAAATGACCTATGAGGAATTGGATCATAGATTTAGAGTTAGAAGGGACCTCAAAGGTCACCTAATCCAAAGCCTCTTAATTTACAGATAGGGAAACTGAGGACCAAAGAGAAAAACATTTGCTTAAAGGTTTGCAAAAAGGCTCTACAAACATTATCTTGTTTGGATGTCACCACAAGGAAGGCGATAGTGGTATTATTATCTCCTTCTTACAGATGAGGAAACAGATGAGGTTCAGAGACATTGAATGAAAGTGAAGGAGAAAGTGGTGAATTTGATGACAGAAGACCTGGATTCACATCCTAGCTCTGCTACTTACTACCTATGTGGTCAGACATTGACTGACCAAGAGAGTGTAATGATGATGATGATGATGATTTTTATAGCACTTTAAGGTTCACAAAGCACTTTACAAATTTTATCTCATTTGATCCTCATAACAACCTGGGAAATAGGTGCTATTATTAGCTTTATTTTATAATAGATGAGGAAACTGAGGCAAACAGAGTTAAGTGACTTTCCCAGGGTCACATAGCTAATAAGTATCTGAGGCTAGATTTGAACTCAGGTCTTCCTGACTCTTGATCTGGTGCTCTATTCACTGTGCAAAAATAGTGGAAAACAGAAACTGGAGTCAGATTGGAAAGCGCTCTAAGGGCCATACAGAAGAGTCTGTATTTTATCCCAAAAAGAGAGCCACTGAATTTCTTGAAGGGGGGAATGGCCTGCTTTAAGAATGTAAATTTTGCAGCCATGTGAAAGCTGGATTGAGGAGGTGACACACTGGAATCAGGGAGGCCAATTAGTTGATTATTACAATAGTCTTGGCACAAGGTGATAAGGACTCGAATTTGGACAAAATGAATTATTGTAGAAGAGCCTAGTAAGTGCTAGCCAAGGGCCAAGTGTTGTGTTGAACAGGAATACAACTATAAAAAGCAAGGCAGTTCCTGCCCTCGATGAGCTTAAATTCTTTGTAAGCACATGTAACTGACCAGGGAAGTCATAAAGAATGGTGATTGTTAGTCATGTCAGTCATCAGCATTTATTAAGTGCCTACTACATGCCAGGCACTGTCCTAAGTGCTGGGGCTGTGAGGAGCTCACAGTCTAAAGGGGGAGACAGCAAGCAAAAAAAAAAAAGTACAAATTATATATAGGGTAAATAGGAAATAATTAATGAAGTGAAAGCACTAGAACTAAGGGAGACTGGGAAAGGTTTCCTGTAGAAGCTGGGATTTTAGCTGGGACTTGAAGCCAGGGGGCTGAGACAAGGAGGGAGAGCATTCCAGGCATGGAGGCCAGCCAGAGAAAGTGTCTGGTTCAAGAGATGGAGTGTCCTGCGTGAGGAACATTGAGGGGGCCACTATCACTGGGGTCATACATAGACTGACTGATTGACACTTCCTTTTCATTGTTCCCAGAGCTAAAGGTAGAAATTAGGGAGCATTAGGAAGACAAAGATAACTAGGGAGTAGCAGCAACTGGGTGGGCAGGTAGGTCTAACTATGGTGAATGCACACCATTCTAAAACTCAGGGAAGAACTAGAGTTGGGGTGCCCAGTAGGAGGTGGAGGCTGGAATGCAGGAGTATGTCCTGAAGATGGCAGAGGTGTAAGTGGAGAGAGGGATACTGGGAGGATTATCTAATCCATAAGAAGAGTTGGAACATGGAAAGACGAGAGAGAGGGAAGATTTGAGAATGATCCTGAGGTTGTCTACTTACATGATTATAATTCTGGGAGTCATCTCTACAGAGATGATAGTCGAATCCTTGAGAGCTGGTGAAATCTCTGGGAGAGAATGTGTTTGTAGAAAGAGGTCTCTAGGACAGAGCCTTGGGATCCACCCACAATTAGGGAGTAGAATATGGCCAGTGATTAACTGAGGGGGAGGAAACTGAGAAAGAACTGCTGGACAGGTATGAGGGGAACCAAGACAAAGCAATGTCATGAAAACCCAGTGAAGAGCAACTATCCAGGAGGGAGGGGGTAGTCAGCATTACCAAATGCTGCAAGGAGGTCAAGAGGGATGAGCACTGAGAAAAGGCCATCGGATTTGGCAATTAAGAGATCATTGGTAACCTTGGAGAGAGCATTTTCAGCTGAGTGATGAGGTCAGGAGCTAGATTGCAAAGGGTTGAGAAGTGAGTGTGGAGAGGAAATGGAGGCGATGAATGTGGACAGCTTTTTTTCTGGGACTTTAGTTGTAAAAGCAAGGAGAAATATAGGATGATACTTTGAGGGAATGGTAGGGTCAAATGAAAGTCTGTGTTGTTTTAAGGATGAGGGAGGCAGCATTTGTAGGCATCAGGGAAGGAGAGAGGGGGGAGAGAGAAAGAGAGAGAGAGAGAGAGAGAGAGAGAGAGAGAGAGAGAGAGAGAGAGAGAAAGATTGAAGATTAGAGAGTAAGAAGAAATGAGTGTAGGGTAACCATCCCCCTAAAGTTTCTCCCAGATCTCTATTTTAAGGTCTTTCCCAATTCTGATATTCTGTATCCTGAGATTTGGTTTAGAATTGACTTTAAGTGTTTGAATGTTCCTTTTAACTGACATTCTATGTTCCTTCCTTTTCAACTTTGACATTCTATGAAGCTCTGATTCCAGCAATGGTCCAATGGGACAGGTTCCCTGCCAAATCCCCAAGCAGAGGTCTCAGAACTAGGGGTAGGGGGGCACCCTGTTCCACATCTCCATCTCTCCTGAAACCCCAAGTCCCAGCCCCAGCCCAGGATTCACTATCTTCCCATCAAACCTGAATTCTACAGAAAGTAGAAGAGGTCTGAGCTTGGAAGATAAAAATTCCTGAAATCCCAGACAGAACTGCCAAACCCAATTGTCCAGCCAGGCATTAGGAAATGCTAATTGCTCTGAAGACAATGGAGCCCTGTTTGCATATATGCAAATTTCATGGGCTTATTAGCTCTTTACCCAGATGGGTCAGTTAAGGCCTCTGCCCGACCTGCATGGTGCCTTGGCTGTGGCCTTGCTAGGAGTCCTCATTAGTAGGCAGCACAGCTGCCCATCCAGATGGGGGAAGCTTCCGGTGCAGGGGCAGCCCCAAACAGATGGTGCTAGCTGAAATCAGGGTCAGAGGAAAGACCATCCCCCTGTCTTGGGTATTTAGCCACCTTGTGCCACAGGGCTCTGGAGAGAAGCAGCATCCTCCCTTGGCTCTGGTCTTGGGTCAGGGAGGTATAGAGAGAGCAGCTATGGTCTGGTGCCCTGAGGGCCACTCAGCAGACTGATCTTCCACACCTTAGTCCCTGAATAGGGAGCAGATGGCTGGCCACCCAAAATAAAACCTGGGACAGGAAAGCATCTCAGTTGGGGAGACAAGGCTGGACCAGACTGTCCTACCACAACAAAGAATACTGGTGTCTTTGGAACCTGGCTCAAACCAGGTCCCTGGCTCAGAGCTTGCTGGAAGCTTGAGAACGTTGGGGATACTGAGTCTTTGAGTCCAGCTGCTGTTCTTGGACTCGTTGTCTTTGACCTTGACTGGGTATCTGCACTACCTCCTCTACATTAAGCAGAGAGAATAATAATAACTACCATTTATATTTATATGTACCTTATGGTTTGCAAGCACTTAACATACATGATCTCATTTCATACAATGATCCTGTGAGGTAGGTGCCATTATTACTCAGTTTTTGTAGATGGGGAAGATAAAATTCAGAGAAGTTAAGTGATTTGCCCACAGTCACACAGCTAAGGAGTATCTGAGGCCAGATTTGAATCTGGGTCTTCTAGTTCTGAGACCAGCATCTTCTCCCCTCATATATGTTACAGTGACATCCTTCAGCTCACCAAGTAGGTTAGGGACACGTATGAGGGCTGGATAGACAAGGGAATAATATTCTAGGTCTGGAGCCCCCATTGGTGAAGTCACCAATATCCAAAGGGTTTAGAGATGGAAGGCAGTGTTGTACAGCAGAGAGAACATTGGCTTGGCATCAGAACCTCTGAGTTCTCTTTCATCTCTAATGCTATTTAGGTGACTTTGGGCAAATCACTCAGCTCCCCTGGGCCTCATCCTTAAAAGAAGGGGTTATATGAGAAAGCCTCAGAGGTTCGTTTGTGCTCTGGGGCTATGATTCTAGAGAAGACTTTAAAGACTTATCTAATACATCCACCTTATTTTTACAGAAGAGGAAACTGAGATCCAGAAAAAATGAAGTGACATAATAATTAATAATAACTAACATTTATGTAGTGCCTATTATGTTCCCAGCACTGGACTAAGCACTTTAGAAATATTACCCCATTTGATCTTCACAACAACTGTGGGAAGTAGGTACTATTATTATGTCCATTTTATAGATGAGGACATGAAGGTAAATAAAGGTTGATGGTTTGCCCAAGGTCACACAGCTAGTGAATGTCTGAGGTCAGCTTTGAATTCAAATCTTCCTGACACCAGGCCCAGTGCTTTATCCACTTCACCACCTAGCTGACTTATTCATAAGGTGATTTAGGGTCCTTTGGTGGGGGCTAGAAGATATCTAATCATCTAATTAGATAGTTCAAAAGATTGTGATCTCATCAATGTGAATATTTCCTCCACTAGTTCTGATTGCAAGCCATCCACCCTTTCTCATCTTGTATGACTCTTGTCCGTGACTTTCTTCCTGTCATCTCCCACAGGGGCTGTGCTTACCCCCACCCTCTTTCCAGTCTTCTTAGACTTTACTCACACCCATGCACTCTGTCATTTAGTAACACAGGCCTCCTTGCTGTTCTCCAAAAAGACCCTCTATGTCTCAGCTATGGTCATTTTCTCTGGCCATCCCTCCAGGCCTGGAATGCTCTCACTCCTCACCTCTGCCTCTTGGCTACCCTGGCTTCCTTCAAGTCCCAACTAAAATTCCATTTTTCTACAGGAAGCCTTTCCTGATCTCTCTTCATGCTAGGTCCTCCCATCTGTTGATCACTTCATATTTAGCCTGTATATGTCTTGTTTGTACATAGTTATTTGTTTGTTGGAACCCCTATCAGACTCCTTGGGAGTGGGCACTGTCCTTTACCTCTTCCCAATATTTACCATGGTACCTGGCTTAATTCTGCTTATTGACTCACTGACTGATTGCTGGGGTAGGGAGAGGGCTTCCTCTGAAATTCTTGACATTGAGTTCATTATAGTAGATTACATGGGCTCCTCACTGGTCATCTATTCAGGTTCTCTGATGATATCTTTGGTTCCACTTTTGTTCGGTTGTTAACTTTTGGCAGCCTAGTCACACCCACCATACTGACTGTTGGCCCTTTGGGTAACCCACTACTTTGAATCTTTGGAGACTTTGGCATGGTGATGATAATGATAATGATGATTACAGCTCACAAAGGATCATAGGATCATAGATTGAGAGTTCAAAGAGACCTTAAAGGCCATTTAGTCAGACCTTCTTATTTTCCAGATGAGGATACTGAGGCCCAGAAGGAGTAAGAAATTTTCCCAAGACCATAGACATAGTGAGTAGTAGCTACTAATATGTCTATGACCCTTTCCTCACCATGACCCCATGAAAAAGATAGTTCAATGATGATTATCCCAGTTTTATAAGTGAACAATTGTATTGTTCATTCTAAAGGTGAAGTGACTTGACTTCCCCAATGGCACAAAGCCAGGCAGTTGGCAAATCATGGTTGGTCAGAAATCTTTATCTTCTGAGTCTCACTCCAGTGCTGAATAATCGAGAGCAGCCTGTAATATGGTGAATGCCACCAATAGCTCAGAGACCAACCTCTCCCATAAACCACTGCTGGGAACTTTATAGGCACACAAAGGCATTCAAAGTTAATGGCAAAACCAGCCATGTGAAAACCAGAGCATAAAACCCAGACTCTCCTCCCTTTCACCACCACTAGCCTCTGTTCCCTTCTTCCCACGTAGGCCCCTCCAGGTTGTTAGAAGATGTCCGACCCCCTGCACCCCAGAACAGACAATTCTCTTTGCATTGAAGAATGCTGGGTTTTAGAGGGAGAGAGTCCAATGAGCCTTTAACGAGGAATTAAACTTTGCAGCAGCTGGGGAAATGCTGCTAAACATACCCATGTCAGCTCAGCAGAGACACAATAAATATTCCAGCTGTAATTTATAGAAATGCTTTGGAAGTCCAAACAGAGGGACAGGTACTGGCTAATAAAGTATAATACATCATGTAAGCTTATCAATGCAGCTCATGTAGCTAGTTCATAATTTGCAGAGGAACTTAGTTGGAAAACCAAAGGCTGGATAGGTCTACATATTGTTTCTCCAAGGGGAGGGGCAGAGCTGTCCACTAAAACAGTCCTGAACTGGAAGGGGGTTTGAGGCATCAGTTGGTCTGTTCTTCTGCCTCTCACTGGGTTTAGCCTCATCTAAAAGGATTACAGGCAAGGGAGCGTAATGTAAGTCTGAGGCCAGATTTGAACTCAGGTCTTCCTGACAGACACTCAAACACTTACTAGCTGCATGACCCTAGACAAGTCAGTTAACCTTGTTTGCCTCAGTTTCCTCATCTGTAAAATGAACTGGAAAAGGAAATGGCAAACAACTCCAGTATCTTTGTCAACAAAAAAATCGAAATGGCGTCATGAAGAGTCAAAAATAACTCAACAACAACAACAAATGTAATGCACTGGAGAAAGTACCAGAGCCAGAGTCAAGATTCCCATCCTGGCTCTGCCTCAACCAGCTGTGTGTCTTTAGCAAATTACTTCACTTCTTTTGGAACTAGATTTCCTTGTGTGTAAAATGAATGCCACCAAGGTGCCTTCTAGCTCAGACATCCTGTATTCTAAAATTATTTTTGTTCTATGTCCCTTCTACCTCTGATGCCCAAATTCCTTGTAGTTCTGACATTCTTTGTTCAAAGGTCCTTCCAGTTCCAAAATTTTATGTTCCAAGGTTCTTTCCAGTTCTGATGTTATATGTTTTGCTGATATTCTGTGTTCTAAGGTTCCTTCTAGATTTGATGTTCTGTGTTCTAAGGTTCTTTCTAGTTCTGATATTCTGTTTTTAACATCCCTCCCAGTTCTGACATTCTATGTTCTAACTTCCTTTTTTTATTTTAACAGTCTGCATTTTTAACATTCTATGCCCTAAGGTCCCTTCTTTTGACACCTAATGACCATGTAAGCACAGGCAAGTCATTTAACATCTCAGTACCTCAAGCATGCCTCTCAACATACCTCAGGTGCAGAAGAGATGCCAGTCTGCACTAGTAGATAATTTCCTTGCAGGAACTCCCTATACCAGGAGTTCATACCCTCCAAAAGAAGGGGTCCATGAAGAGATTTGGGGGAGTCCTTGAACTTGGATGGGAAAAAATATGCCAACAATTATATTTTCAACATAATTGGTATCCTTTCTAATCCTGTCCATTGTATTATATGCATTTAAAAATATTGTTCTGAGAAGGGCTCCATAAACTTCCCCAGACTTCCAAAGGGTCCAGGACCCCCAAAAGGTTAACATTTCCTGCTCTCCATTAATGAACACAAGGGTCTAGACCAAAACAAGAATCCTTTTCTGTTTTCAGCCTTCTTTAATTCTATGCTTTTATTCTCAAGGTGAGACCTGGCCGGTATTGTGTGGATGTTTTTGCAATCTTCCCCTTACCCCAGGGGTGGGGAACCTGTGGCCTTGAGGCCACATGTGGCCCTCTAGATCCTCAAGTGTGGCCTTTTGACTGAATCCAAACTTCACAGTTCTGTGAAGGCCAAACTTGAGGACCTAGAGGGCCACATGTGGCCTTGAGGCCACAGGTTCCCCACACCTGCTACCCCATTCCCTTTATTAGGAGGGACCAGTCATTCCATTCAGTTTGCAGAGAGGCCATTGAATCAGAGCAATGGAATTTTAAGGACTGGGAGTCTCAGTATTGGAGGACTTAGTTACACATTTGTTAATCACCTATTGTGTACCAAGGATAGCTAGACAGACAGACAGACAGGTAGATATAGATATTGATGTCGATATAGATATAGATATAAAGAAAGATGAAAATAGTTCTTACTATCAAGGAGTTCTCAACCTATTGGGAGAGATGGCATGTAAACAACTAGGTACAAGCAAGATATAGACAAGATAAATTGGCAATAATAGAGGGAAGGTGCTAGCATTGGGGGGCATCAGGCAAGGCTTCTTGCAGAAGGTAGGATTTTAGCTGAGTCTTGAAAGATTCCTAGGAAACTGGGAGGCAGAGATGAGGAGGACTGGCATTCTGGGCATGGGGGACAGCCAGAGAAAATGTACAAAGGCAGGAGTGGCATGTCCTGAGTTTGAGGAACGGCAAGGAGACCAGTATCACTGGATTGTAAAACACATGGATGGCAGCAAAAAAGAAAAGATAGGAAGGGTCCAGGTGGTGAAGAGCTTTAAAAGCCAAACAGAAGATTTTACATTTAATCCTGGAAGTAATAGGGAGTCTATTGAAAAGAACTGGAAAGTGACCTTAGAGATCATCCAGTCTCTTTACAGAAGAGAAAAGGGATATCCCCAGAGGTTGTGATTTGCCTGGGGTCACACAGGCAGCCAAAGTTGCTGATGTGGGATTTAAACTCAAATCCTCTGCTTCTGAATCCTGCATCCTTTTCCAGCCTCTGCCTCAGCAGGTGACCTTGGATGAGTCACTTCCCTTTGAGTAAGGTGATGGCATTGCAGACCACCTGCCCCAGGCTGCCTCTGTCAACTTCCCAGTGTTCACAGTGCCGTGGAGAATGCCGCTATATAACAGTCAGTGGCTGGCCTGTTTAATGGTCTGCATCTGCCGTTCCTGCTCCGCAGAGCACAACTACACACTGTTCAAAGCCACTTTGGAGGAGAAATTTTGGAAGGCAGCTCTCAGTGAAGGGAATCACAGGATGTGGGAGCTCCAGGGACCATCTAGCCAAAGCCTTTCGTTTTTTACTGAAAGGTAAAGTTAGATCCAGAGAGGGGATGTGATTTGCCCCCAGACATGCAGCTGGTGGTTCAGTAGATAGAGCTCTGGGCCTGAAATCAGGAAGACCTGAATTCAAATGTGACCTTAGTGACTTACAATCTGTGTGACCCTGGGCAAGTCACTCAATCTCTGTTTGCCTCAGTTCTCTCAAATATGAAATGGGAATAACAATATCTACCTCACAAGGGTGTTGTGAGGATCAAATGAGATAATATTTACAAAAAGAGCTCAGCACAGTGCCTGGCACAGAGTAGGTGCTATATACTTATTTCCTTCCCCCTCCATGCAGGAAAGCAGAAGCTCCTATGTTAAGATCTGGAAGGCACCTAGGAGATCATCTAGTTCAACTCTCATATTACAGATGGGAAGAAATGAAGGCTAGAGAAGTGGCATTCAGGGTTACATAGTAGCAAATAGCAGAGCTGAAATTCAAACCCAGATCCCCTGACTCCAGATCCAGATCTCTTTCTGCACCAATTCCAAATCCCTAATTTAAGAAGAGGGAACTGAGACCCAGTGCCAGGAAGAAATTAACAAAGTAGCAAATGAGTCAATAAAACATGCTGCTACCTATGGTATCAGGTGATCTTCATACCCTGAGATGGGCGCGGAAGAGGTATCGTTAGCCCCGTTTTAGAGATGGAGAAGCTGAGGCTTCAAGAGGAGAACAATGCCGTGTCTAAGGTGACACAGCTGATAAATGTTGTAATAACAACACTAATAACAAATAAATATAATTATAATAATAGATAAATACAATAATATCAATAATTTCTTGTTGTTCAGCTGTGTCTGACTTTTTGTGACCCCACAGACCGTAGCATGTCAATATTGGCCATGGGATTTTCTTGGCAAAGGTTGGCAGTGGTTTGCCATTTCCTTCTCCAGTGGATTAAGGCAAATATAGGTTAGGTGACTTGCCCAGGATCACACAGCTACTAAGTGTCTTAAACTGGATTTGAACTTAGGTCTTCTTGCCTCCAGGCCCAGTGCTCTATCCACTGAGCTACCTCACTGAGAAAATATCAGTGGTAATAAAGGTAAATATAACAATAATAATAGATAAATGTAACTGTAGTAGTAGTAATAATAATAATAGCTAGCATTCCTATAGCACATTAAGGTTTGCAAAGCACCTTACATATGTTATCTCACTTTATCCTCTCAACAACCCTTGGGAGGTAGGTGTTATTATTTTCATTTGACAGGCAAGGAAAGTGAGGCTGAAGGTCTTTAAGTGACTTGCTCAGGGTCACACAGCTATTAAGTATCCAAGGCCAGATTTGAATTCAGGTCTTCCTAATTCCAGGTCTAGACCTCCAGCGCCCCCCTTATCTAGCTAATATTTGATCCCAGGTACCCTGATTTCCAACTCTGGATCTCTGAGGAGCAATTTAGAGTAGCATAAGGTCAACTGAATTTAGAGGCAGGAAGCTTGATGCTGACTGACCAATTTTGAGACCTTAGGAAACTTACTTCCCTTCTCCAAGCCTCAGTTTATTCATCTGTAAAATGGGGATAATAGTATTTACACTACTAACCACCTAGGGCAGATAGAATGAAAGTGATTTTCAAACCATAAAGCAGAAAAGAAATGAGTTAATATTATTATTATGAATAATAAATTACCTTTCATACATTCTAGCTTGGGAGAGGAACACAGCCAAGACAAGGAGACAATACACAAATGCTAAATTTCATGGTGAGTGGAAGTCCAACCAGAAGTTGGAGAAGGGATAGATTCCCATGGCTTGGGGTACTCTGGGAGGACTCCCTGCAGCAGATGGTGCCTGAGTGTGGCCTTGAATACTGGGATGGGTCTGGAGATATAGAGAGGAGGGAGGGAAGCTCTCACAGGTTTGGATAAGAGAATCAGCCTCCCTGTTACTCTTATTGATACTGACAATGCTCTGGACACCCAGGAAGAATAGAGCTAATGTTTTTCATAATTAAGGTCTATATATCTTGACTGAGGCATCCTGGTCTGAGTCCCCAGCTAGTCCTCCTAGAATAGATGTCCAGCCCTCTTACCCTCATCCCCCCTCCTTTAGCCCAGCCCCGAAAGCCTGGATTGGTTTCTGGTTTCTAAAACATTGACCAGGCAATGGGATGGCCATCTTTGTACTGAGTGGTTTTGGCCTCACCAACTCATTCACATAGGGATGCACAAGAGTTCCAGGGGATTCTGATATTCACACAGGAGTGATTATCCTAGAGAAAAGATGACTTAGAGGGGCCATGAGGGCTGGCACATAGAAAAATGGATTTGACTTTTCTGCTTAGTCCTAGATGGCAGAACCAGGAGTAGAGAGGGCAGGGATAGAGAAGTAGACTGACACTTGATAGGAGGAAGAAATTCCTAACAATTAGAGCCACCCCTAGTGGAATAGGCTGCTTTGGGAGGTAATGAGCCCTCTACCCTTGGAAGTCTTCAAGTAGAGCTCAGATAGTCACTTGTCAGGGATGTTGCAGAGGGGGATTCTTGGTCAAGTCTGCATCGAATTTGATGATCTCTGAGCTCCCTTCTAACTCTGATTATGTGAGTCTGAGTACTATGTGACTTCTTTCTCAAGTGAACACATTGATGAGCATGAAATAGCATAGCCCCCCTCAAAGATTAATAATTTATATAATATGTATATACTAATATAAATAAAGGCATGTTGACTGACTAATAAGGACTTGAGTTATTACTGAAGCCCCCTCCCCATTGATAAGTTCTCTCACCTTTGCAGTCTCCCATGAGCAGTCACTGCAAAATAGGAGAGACTGAGTCAGCTGGTAGAGTGGATGGAGAGCCAGCATCAGAGTCAGGAAGGGTTCAAATCTTGCCTTTGATACTGGTTCTATACTCCCTGGGTCAGTCACTTAACCTCCAATACCCTTGTCCCTTCCCTCTGCCCCTCCACAAGCTGTGGTAGAACATTTGCATCCTTTCTAACCTCCCTGCCACATCCCTCAGCATAGAAACCTCTACCAACACAGCTGTGCCATTTTATAGCCAAGAGAGGTACCGAGAACATAGGCATCAAATATTTAGCTGGAACCAGATTCTAATGTAATTGGGAAATATTTCACAAAATAAATAAAATACAATAGAATATAGATAATGTCAATGTGTGGTTTTCTAAATCACCATGAAGCCAGGAGGGATTCTAAAGTGGAGGCTGGGGGGTGGGGGAAGGTTCTGTTTCTGTTTGAGTTTGTCACAACTAACCTAGAACACTGAGGAGTAGATTAATTTACCCAGAATCCCACAGCCATGTGTGTCAGGGACAGGACTCTCTTAGAGAGTTGCCTAGAACACTCAGAGATTAGGGAGTTTGGCCATGGTGACAACAGCCAGAAGTGCCAGGGGCAGAATTTGAACCCAGATCTTCCTGACTCCAAAACTTGCTCTTTTTACACTCATCCAGCTACTTCTCCCCTGAACTGGTTCGGTTATGGAGAAGACAACAGACAACTCTCTGTTATCTATGGCTTTGAGATCTACCTGCCCAGAGACAGGAGAATGGGTGAATTAATCTCTCAGAAATAATCCCAGGATCTGGTTCTCCCCTAGCCCTGCAGATCCACATGCCCCAGAACCATCTAGAAGAACAGGGTCAGTGCCTGAGCCACACCCTGCCAGTTCTCTCAGGTGCTGTATGCTAAAGGCACTATCCAGACAAAAGAGAAAGTGCATTTTCTCATCTTGTGCTCTGCTGGGCTGGAACAGGCCTGCCAATGATGGGGAGGGATGGAAAGCAATGAAGATGTCAGCAACATTATTTCAGCACCTGCACTCACCGTGTAACTGTTATAGATGGTTCTGTCTGCTCAGGACTTGTTTGTTTGCTCCTGTCTACACTCCCTGGTAATGGGCTTACGAAAGGCCAGTGTCAACACTCCTGTCCTTGGGGAAGGGAGGGAGAGATGAGTGGTGATCTGAGGCAGCCAGGATCCACCCGGGGATGAGTCTCTTGGAAAGCACCACCCTTCCTGATCCCAGAGCACTTTTCACCCTTTGACCTCAAAGACCCTAGGAGGGATGCAGGGCAAAGGTTGTTGTTTCTGTTTTGCTGATGAAAAGACCAAGGCTCTAAGAGCAGTGAAATGGTTCAGAACCACAGAATTTCAGAGCTACAGGGAATTCTAGAGACCATCTGACTCCCCACACAACTGCTAATAATTCCGGCCTTTCTAATTAATTGGTATTTACTTTTATCTCTCAGGGCTCTGTACAGCTAAGACTATAAATTACAGAAAAGGTGGTAGCCTAAATTGTTGTTAGGAAATTCCTATATCCACGAAATCTCAGGTCTAGTCCCTGCCCTGTCCCTGCTTACTAGATCTATCTATCTGTCTATCTGCCTGTCTGTCTGTCTGTCTGTCTATTCTATTTTATTCATCTATCTGTCTCTCTATCTCTATCTATGTCTATATCTCTAGTCTATCTCTATATCTCTATCTCTATCCATCTATCATCTATCCATTCATCTATCTGTCCATCTATCTGTCTATCCTATTTTATTCATCTATCTCTCTATCTCTATTCTATCTATCTCTATATCTCTTTATCTATCTCTATCCATCTATCATTTATCCATTCATCTATCTATATGTCTGTCTGTCTATCTACCTCTCTATCCAGTCTATTCTATCCAGTCTATCTATCTCTCTATCCATCTCTCTATATCTCTTTATCTGTCTCTATCCATATATCATCTATCCATCCATTCATCTGTCTATCTGTCTATCTACCTATCTCTATCTAGGGATAAAAATATAAATACATAAATATACATATATATGTGTATTATGTATGCATATGCATGTGCTTTGTATTTACTTGCATGTGTTTGTATTTGTCTTATTCCCTGATATATATTGTTTTTCCTGGTTGAATGAAACTCCTTGAGGAAAGGAATGTTTTCTTTTTGACTTTGCATTCCCAGGGCCTGATATGTAGTACTTGACACACAGTAGGCACTTAATAAATGCTTGTTGATTTATTGATTGCTCTAGTAGAAGCCTTTCATTTTATAGATGAGGATATTGGGATCAAAATGAGGCCAAGCAACTTGCCCAAGTTTACACAGTTAGGAAGTGGTAGAGGTGGTAGAGAAGTGGTAGGCATGGAGACTCAGTGATAGCTCTTAGGACACCAGCTCCAGGGCTTACTCTGCCCAACTGTAGTACAAAATATACTGGCTAGAGCAGAACCAAGTCAGTATCATCTTGTGGGATAAACACATGGGGCAAAGTGAATGAAAAAGGGTCCTCAGTGCCTTTCTCTTCTTACCTGTTCCCTGTACCCCTATCCCAGGAGCTACTAGAATCTTTTTCCCCTCTACCACCCATCAATGCCACCATTAACTTACATTTCATGATAACCACTCCCTGCATAAAACTTTCCCATTCTCTGCCTTATGTCCCATGTCCTTGGAGTGACTGTTTTCTACCAAGTGACCATGGCTACTGAAGGAAAATACCTTTAAGATACTTGAATCCCTCTATAGCTACCACTTTTTTCCTTTTCCTTCACCAGGCCCTCTTCTCTGAACCCTTTGTCTGAGAGGAGAGAGACTAACTTTAGGACCTTGGAGGAACCATTTCCCCTCTCATGGCCCTCAGTTTCCCCATTTTTAAAAGGAGTGTTTGGACTCCAGATTTTCTGTAAGGTCCTTTCTAATGTCAATGTTCCAAGGTCCCTCCTACCTTTGACATTTTCTGTTCTAAGATCCCTCCTACCACTGACATTCTATAGTTCAAGGCCCCTCCCCTCTGACATCTTGTGTTCTAAGGGCCCTCCCAGCTCAGACATTCTGTGTTCTAAGGGCCCTCCCACCTCTGACAATCTGTATTCTGAAAGTCCTTCTGGTTCTCACACCCCAGAATTGTATTAACATTCTCAATGAATTCTTATTGAGGACCATAAACTTTATACCAAAGATGTTACGGCTGGGAGGGAGAGAGAAAGCTCTTTCCCAGGTGCCAGCTGCTAGGAAAGCTAGAAATAGGGCTCTGAGGGTCACAGCTCAGATGAGTTAGTCACATCTGGAGCTGTCATGCTTAGAGTACTGAGGGAGAAAGAGAAATTTGTAAATCCCCCTCCCAAATACCTGCTTTTTCTCCCTTTCCCCATAACCCCATTGGACCCTAGAGTACTGTGGATACAAAGCACATCTTTTTTTTAAGGAAGGAGAGAGAAGAAAGCAGATGAAAGGAAGGAGTGGAGAGGGAGGAAGAAGGCAGAGAAAAGTGAGGAGAGGGGAGAGAAGGAATGTGGAGGAAAAAAGGGAGAATAGAAAAGGAGGAAAGAGTCAATGGAAAGAAAGAGAGGAAAGCAATCAACCCACAAGTACCTACTATGTGCCAGGCACTGGAGATACAAGGTCAATAACAAAACACTCCCTAACCTCAAGGAGATTAGCAAAAGACAAGGAGGCAAACATGGGAAAGTTAGGAGAGGAGGAGAAGGGGAAAGCCAAAGAGAATAACAGAGAGAACATGGGAGAAATAGGAAAAAGCAAGAGGAGAGAAGAACCAAGGTTTTCTTATTCCCCCATTACCTTCCTCTATCCCCAGAATGAGAATAATGATTTGAGATTTGAGAGGGATTGATTTGATTTGAGAGGGAAACTGGGACCTTAGGATGGAAGGGTTTTGAAGGGAGAAAAGGGGACAACTGACTGAGAAGCCTGGGGGTGGGGATGGGGTGTCAAGATAGAGGACATAGGACAGGAACCATCCCTGAAGTCTTGAGAGGAAAGCAGCCAATCCCCAAGGGCCAAATACCTCTGACTAGGTGGCCTAGTAGATCCAGCCAGGAGCCTAATCAGAGGAAGGATTCCTCTGATCAGTGAAATGGAGCCTTTTAGAGTTGGTACCTGGTTGAGGATGGCCAGACGCCTTCTCCAATGACCTTGGCCCCGCCCTTCCATCTCCATCTCAGTGGGTAAACAGACACTAATAGCCTGAGCCAAGAAGACTAGGAGCTTAATTGATTAATGTTGGTAAAGTGTTTTGACATCCCCAGATACGAGGTGCTGGATAAAGGTGAAATATTAGTACATATAATATATAATTATGATGTGCTGCTGGCCTGGTAACTTGTTTAAATAATTACACTGGCTGGGAGCTAATCTTGATAAGTGGGATGGACCATAATCGCAAACTTCTTTCAGAAGCTGGCTTCTCATCCTGAATAGGAAGAGGCTGGACTGATCGTTGTCAGGACCAAATTCCAACCATTTAGGCAGCTAAGTGGTCCAGTGCTTAGAGTGCTTGGCCTGGAGTTAAGAAGACCCAAGTTCAAATCTGACCTCGGATACTTACTAGCTGTATGGCTCTAGGCAAGTCGCTTAACTTCTTTTGCCTCAGTTTCCTCATCCACAAATGGGGATAATAATAGCACCTTCCTCAAAGGGTTGTTGTGAGGATCAAATGAGATAAGTGCTTAGCACAGTGCCTGGCACACAGTAAGCTAGGCCATATAAATATTAGCTATTATGATTATTAGCTTAGCACTCATGGCTGATTGGGTGGAAGAGGATGATGAAGATAATAGGTTCTGGTTGGTTCTTCCCAAAGAGAAGTGGGGAGGAGGAACAATTTGGAGAATTCTCCAAACCTCCACTGAAAAGCTTGCGTTTTATGTCTTGTAGCCATGTAACAATAATGATGAGGATGACAGTCCTCCAAGGAAGCATGGCGGTACAATGGAAAGTGCACTGGCCATGGTGTCAGAGGATTTGGGTTCAGATCCTACATCTGACACTTGCTACCTGTGTGACCCTGGGAAAGGCACTTGGGCCACAGTTTGCTTATCTCTAAAAGGATGGGGTTGGATGAAATGGCCTCTGAGGTATTCTCCTGCTTTAAATCTAAGATTGTCCTTTGATGCCTTGTCTTGGTGAAGACCAGGCCTTGCCTGGTTCCTCAGGGGAACACTAGCTCTGGCAGGACTTTTCTAGCTGGAAAGGCTTCAAGGATGGACCTAACCACAGGACTGTATGCCTGCCATCCCGGGACTGGCCTATCTAAGGTGAGGAAAAGCTCATCACCAGATGCTTGGCTCAAGGTGATGGATTTTAATTTTTGGATAGAGCAAATCATGAATCTATTGGCAAGATGTGAGGGGCTCTCACACTGTGCTGACAGTCTCTATACCCTTGAAATCACACATCCTTCAGCATCCAAAATATTCCAGTGGTGCTGTGATTTCATCAATGTGAGCATCCCCTTTAATAATATAGATCAACAAACATTTACCTACTATGTGTCAGGCACTGTTCTAGCTGTGGGGGCTACAAAGACAGATGGAACAGTCCCTGCCCTCAAGGAACTTAGATTCTTGAGAAGAAGACAACATGTCCACAAAAAAGTATATGTGAAATCAATATTTAAAAAATAAATACAGTATAATTTGGAGGGAAAGGCATGAGCAGTTGGGGTTATCAAGAAAGACCTCATGAATGAAGGAAGGAAGGAAAGAATGACTGCAAAAACATTTGTTAAGTCCTTAATGTGAAATGTTCTTAATATGTAAGCATTGTGCTAACCTCGTGTAGGATATGGGGGTCTTCAAGAGAACAATGAAAGTAAGTATTCTTCAAATGCAGGGCTGGCCTTTGAAGGATGAATGAAACTTTGAGAGGAAGAGTTGGCCAGAGGAAATCAGGGGGAGAGTTGATCAGTGGTGATATATAAGGAGGACAGAGCATCATGAGCTGAGGGACGGAGGAAGGAAAGCCTGGTTTTTTGTTCAGGGAATAGGAAATAGTCCAACTTGCCTAAAATGTAGGGTATGTGAAAGGGAGTAGTAAAAGATGATACCAGAAAAGTAGGTTGGGAATCATACTAGGGAGTACCTAGAATGCCAGACTGAGTCTTGTGGACGATAGGGATCCATGGAAAGTTTTTGAACAGAGGTCTTCTATGTAATATACAGGTCTTCTAAACCTTGGGTGCAGCTAGGGGGCACCATAGTGCATAGAACACTGGGCTTGGAATAAGGAAGACTCATGTTTATGAGTTCAAGTCCCACCTCAGATTCTTACTAACTGTATGATCCCCAGCAAGTCACTTTACCCTGTTTGCCTCAATTCCTCATCTGTAGAATGAGCTAGAGAAGTAAAAGGCAAACCACTCCAGTATGTCTTCCAAGAAAACCCTAAATGGGGTCACACAGTGGGACATGACTGAAATGATTCCACAACAACAACAAAACATCAACAGACCGTGGGATTGACAGCCAACCCCCACCAACAAAGCTGATGGACTGGCCTTGGGAGAGGGGCATCCTTGACCATGAACTGGGCCTTAGAAGTGCCAGGTTGGGGGGTCAGGAGTGAGGAAAAGGCACTGGCTAAGTAGGGACAGGAAAAGAGGAAGGTAGGGGGAAGGGAAATGTAACAGTGCTATAGTGTGTTGGAAAGAGCAGCGATTCCAGAGTAAGAGGACCATGGTTTAAATTCCATTTAGGCATTTTCATTTCCCAGTCTCTAGACATTATTGTTTTGGTAAATCTGTGTTCAGGCCAAGCCCAGGCAAAACCCAGTCTAGAAGAAAAACCCTGCCCAGTCTCAGCTGAAAGCAACAAAGAAGGAAACATGGGCTGTTTAGCTTCCAGGACAGGAACTCTGGGGTCTTTGCCAGGGGGATTGTTAGTTAATGGACTTCAGGGCCAGGCCTTCCAGGCAGAGAGGCCAAGGGCAGCCCTGGTACTGGCAGGAGGGAGAGCCTGGTCCAGGTTGATTAATGGGGAGCCGGCTCTCAACATGGGCCCTAAATGGAGTCATGACTCAATTTTGCTGCTGCAGCATAAGAGGATAATGAAATGGGAAGTGGTGGGGGTGGGAGGAGGCCAGGCTCTCCAAAGGAGTGAGAAGGAGGCACTGGACTCCATCCACACTGCCTGGTCCCAGGGGTCACCTACAGCCCCCACCAGGGAATAAGCCTCCCTATTCTGTGACTGCAGGCTGTTCTTATCTTCTTCAGTCAGCTGGCTTTCTTTTGTATGTTTGTGTTGAGGAGGGGAAGGGGAGGCGGGCCCTCAGGGTACTGGCTCCCTGACTCTTCCCAGTCTTCTCTCGGTATCCCTATATAGGATCAAAGATTTCACACCGAAAAGGACCTTAGAGACTATTGAGCTCAACCTCATTCATTTATGTTCAGTCACTTTCAGTCATGTCCAATTCTTTGTTACCCCATTTGTGATTTTCTTGGCAGAGATACTGGAGTGGTTTGGCATTTCCCTCTCCAGCTCATTTGACAGGTGAGGAAACTGAGGCAAACAGGGTGAAGTAACTTGCCCAGGGTCACACAGTTAGTAAGTGTCTGAGGCCAGATTTAAACTCAGGAAGATCAGTCTTCCTGACTCCCAACCTGGCTCTCTATCCACTGCACCATTTATTTATTCACTCTACAGACGACTCAGAAATGTTAAGTAACATGACCAGGGTCACACAGCTTGTAAGTGCTGAGGGGTAATATTTGAACTCAGATCTTCCTCACTCCATGTCCAGCTCTGTCTCCCACTCCCTCTCTGAATCATTCTTTTACAGTGGAAAGATGTACAATAGATTCAATAGGCAGAGGGCCTGGGTTCAAATCCTGTCTTGTTTACTTAGTATCTGTGTAACATTTAACCTCCCTTGGCTTCAGTTTTCTCTCCTGCAAAATGAGAAAAGTTGGGTTCTAAGGTCCCTGCTGGCTCCAAGTCTGATCCTACAAGAATCACAGAATCTCAGAGACAGAAGGGCTCCCAAAGACAATCTAGTCCCACCTGTATTTGATTGAGAATACCCTCTAAACCAGATGTGTCAAGGTTCCAAACACTGTCCGGGACCAGACTAGAGGATAATCAGAAAATGTCTAAGAAATAAATGAAAATACAGTAAAACATAGATAATGTTGCATCTTTAAAATTAAGTCAATATGTGGTTGGCAGGGGTCCTTAGTGACTCTCTCATTTCTGTTTGAACTGGACACCACTGCTCTAAAGCATCCTCCCACAAGTTTCCATTCAGCCCTTGCTTGAGGACTCTGGGTCCTGTTCCTAGGGTGTGATGTAGGAGAGCTGGGAGTCAGGACTCCTGGGTTTAGTACCTGACACCATCATTGGCTTACTGAGCCATCCTGAGCTGTTCACCAGCGCCCTCTGCTCTGTAGGCAAATCTCACCTGAATGACACCTGTGCTCCCCCTCCCCACCCATGACCACCTTTTCTCCATCCCGCCCCACTTAGTCGTACTGGCATTATTTCTGATCACCTTGCATTTACCAATGAAATCCCAAGTTCAGTCTCAGTCACCTATACCTCCCTGTCTTCAGCATTTAGGAAGTACCAGGTCAGCAAGGGCAAGTGAATGAGTGGGTCTGGGGGCTCCCTGATGATAGTTTGTTCCGTGTTCTCCCGTATCAGACTTCAAACTCTCTGAGGGCAGGAAAAGTGATTTGGTCTTCAGACTGAAAACTCCCACAAGTCAGGGGCTACTCCTCATTGGATTGAGATAGAGACTGTTTCCCTTGTTAGACTGAGGGCTTCCTGGGGGCAGAGACTGTGTTCCCCCCCCATTTGACTGAAGTCCCCCAAGAGCAGGGACTGTATATCTCCTATCAGACTGGAGGTCCCTGAGTTTAGAGACTGTTTCCCCCATCAAACTGTGGTCTTCCTGAAGACAGGAACCATGTTTTCCCCATCAGACTCAGGGCTTCCTAAGGTCAGGGATTATTTTCCTCATTAGACTGGAGTGTTCTGAGAGTCAGGGACTGTGTCCCCATGAGACTGGGGGCTTCTTGAAAGTAGGAACTGTGTTTCCCCCATCAGAGTGGGGACTTCCTGAGGGCAGGGACTGTCTCCTGCATCAGAGTAAAGGTTTTCCAAGTGTAGTGACTGTATATTCCCTTTCTGTTTAGGGGTTTCCTGAGGTCAGGGATTGTCTCCACTCTCAATGTCCGCCAGGTACCAAGGACAGTGCTTTCCTCAAACAGGTACCACGCCTGGTGAGCAAAGGACTGCCCGGCTTTGGCTGCTTCCCCTGAACCACCTGGCCATCTCCCAGGCCCCGCCCCTTATCCCCTCCAGAGCCTCTAACAGGCTGCTGAGCACACATCAGCACTAATTAGAGGTGCGGCCGCTAAGTGTTTCTTCCCCATTTATGCAAATCAGTGAGGTAAGAGGCATATAATTAAGTGTTTGTACTTTAATACTGTGTGGTAAGAAGGAAGATGAATTTTAATTACTTAGGCTTAATTGGATGGTCTGCGTGTTAATGTCCCCTTTATTTAGCATCCACACAGGTTGCTTTCCACCCACCTGGCACGGGGCCTCTCCTAGGGAAACTTGGGTCTACATTTGATAGGGGGAGCTCACCTTGATTCTAGTCCTGCAGGAAGCCCTCCCTGACTGGCCCCTTCTCCCTCACGTATCTTCCTACTGGCTCAGGATTCCATCACTCTGGACAGGTCCAGCCCCTGGTCTATGACCCAGTCCATGGGGTAGGGGTGGGGCGGGGGTGAGATTTCTCTATTCTGCCATTCTAGCGAATCTGTGATCTGAGACTGTCAATTCCTTCAGGACAGAGGTCATTTTTCCCCTGTATTTTCTTAGTGTCCTAGGCACATTCCCAGTGTTGAGGTCAGTGTTTGGCACTCAGCAGGTACCTCCTGAGTGATCAATTCAGGATTTATGAGTAGTGGCTGGTTAGCCAGTGGCCTTTGGAGCAGATATGAATCTGTGAGTAACAGACTGGAAGATCTCTTTGGAATGAAGAAGGCCTTGTATTTGGCATCAGGAGAGCTCAGCTTGAACCCCACCTCTTACCACTTAACTAGCTCTGCAACACTAGGAAAGGCATTTTGAGCCTCAGTTTTCTCATCTGTAAAATGGAATGATTTCTTGCATTTCTTGAGAAGAAAGAGCTTTGTGAATAGCAAAAGGATAAAGAAATGTGAGAGCAAAGTGAATGAGGTAAACTTAGGTACTCTTGTTGTAGCAAAAAGCACATTTGACTCCAGAAAACCTGGATTCAGAACTCACTCCTAACACTTATTAGCTGTGTGACCACCGACAAAGTATTTAACCTCTCTGAATATTTATTCATGAAATGGGGCTGATCATGGGATTATTTTATCAAATAAGATAATGTCAAGTGTTGGGAGCATTCTAAAGCACTAGATTTGGGGTGTCCCAAAAGTCTTTGAACGGCCTTAAAAGATTAAATCACTAGGACTGCCCTAAGACTTTTGGGACACTCTGTATATAAGAGACAGGGTATGGATAGATAGCCAGGTGTGGAGGAAGGAAAGACTCACATTAAGTCCCACATCTCACACTTTTTGGCTTTGTGACTCAGGATCAATCAGTGAACTCCTCAGTGCCCAAAACACTATCTGAAACTACAGGTGGCAGGTAGAAGAGCAGGTTCTATTCTGCACTGATAGAGAGGGAGCTTCCCCATCCAAGGTTCCCTAGACTAGTGTAATAACAACAACAATAGTAGTAATAGCATTTACAAAGAGCTTTAAGGTTTACAAAATATTTTATATGTTATATAATTTGATCCTCACAACAATCTGGTCAAGTGGGTGTTCTTATTGTCCCCATTTTACAGATGAAGAAACTGGGGCAGATAGAAGTTAGGGGACTTTCCTGGGTCACACAGCTAATAAGTATTTGAACCAGGATTTGAGCCAAAGTCTTCTGACACAAACCCAGAACTTTTGTCAGCTTCAAGAAACATACACACACACACACACACACACACACACACACACACACCCATATATAAGCTGAGATGTATGATTTTACTTTCTCCATATATATGTATATATATACATATACACAAAAATATGTACATAACATACACGTATATATATACTATGCATATATGCACATGTATAAAGGGTACCACATAGTTTATGTATATGCTACATATATACACATTTATACTATTGTGTATATGTAGAATATTTACATTGTGTGTATGTATTTGTATGTATATATACACATAAACATAAAGTAAAATCATTTGCCCAGTCCTGTATATGTACATGTATATACATACACATATATATATACATACACATACATAGGTAGCTAGGTGGTACAGTGGATAGAATGCCAGGCCTGGAGTTAGAAAGATCTGAATTCAAATGTGGCCTCATACACTTACTAGCTGTGAGACCCTGGGAAAGTCACTTAACCCTGTTTGCCTTGATTTCCTTATCTGTCAAATGACCTAGAGAAGGAAGTGGCAAACCACTCCAGTATCTTTGCCAAGAAATCTCCAAATGGGGTCATGGAGAGTCAGGCATGACTGAAACTATGGAACAACAATGATACAGATTGTCCCAAAAATCTTAGTAAAGTTTAAAGCAAGCTTAAGACTTTTGGGACACTCTGATAATAAACACATACATACACATGTATTCATGTACATATACATATATACATATACATCCTACAAGACATACACCATATATATACATATACATATTATATATAAATGCACATAATGTATATGTATGTCCATTATTATTATATTACTATTAAATGTTCACATAGAATTGAGAGTTCTGCTTGTAGGCAGGGAGCTAGAGGAGATGATCCCTTAGCACCTCTCCCAACCACATGGCTTTCTATTCCTGTGATGTTCTCTCTCTCTCTCTCTCTCTGTGTCTTTCTGTCTCTCTGTCTCTGTCTCTGTCTCTCTGTCTGTCTCTCTCTGTCTCTGTTTCTCTCTCTGTCTCTGTCTCTCTCTTTCTCCCTCTCTCTCCCTCCTCCTCTCTGTCTTTCTCTATCTCTGCCCCACCTTCCTTTTCTCACTTTCTCTCCTCTCTACTCTGTCTCTGTCTCTCTGTCTCTTTCTGTCTTTCTCTTTCTCCCCTTCACCCTCTATGTTGTCCCTCTTCTCTGTCCCACTTCCCCTCTCTCTCCCTTTCCTCTCCTCTCCTCTGTCTCCCCCTTCACCCTCTCTGTCCCCCCCTCCTTCCTTTCCTCTCTCCCTCTCTGTCTCTGTGTCTTTCCCTTTCTGTCTCTCTGTCTCTCCTTCTGTCTCTCTGTCTCTCCTTCTGTCTCTCTCTTTCTCTCCCCCTCCCCCTCCCCTTCTCTTCTTCTCCCCTCCCCTTCTATCTTCCTCTCTCCCCTGCCTATGTCTCTCCCCTTCACCCTTTCTGTCTCCTCCCCTCCTTCGGTCCCTTTCTCTTCCTCTCTGACTCTGTCCTCCTCTCTCTTGGTCCCTGTCTCTCTCCCAGGATTTGAATTGTGTGCCTTCTATCAGACCGGGAGCTCCCTGAGGGCAGAGATTACGTCTTCTTCCTTCAGACTGGGAACTCCTCACAATCAAGTTTTCACATTAGATTGGATTGCCCCTGAAAGTAAGGACTTGTTCTTCACCAATAAACAGGGAACTTCCTGAGGTCAGGGACTGTATCTACCTTCAAAGGAGAAGTCCCTGAGAGCATCCCCCAATAGATTGCAGTCCCCCTGAGAAGGATTGAATATTCTCCATCAGATTAGGGGCTCCCTGAGGACAGGATCTGTTATCTCCTCATCAGACTACAGGCTTTCTGACTCCCAAATCCAGCCTTATATCTCTTATAACGTGTTCCTCTCTCTTGCCCTTTTCCTAAAACCTCTCAAGATGCTTTGGAAACATTGCTAGAAGTCAGCTGTGGTGCTGGGCACATAGTAGGTGCTTAATAAGTGTTTGTTTATTGATTGTCAGGATAGCTTCCCTTCCTTGGCCCCACAATTGTCTACTTCCCAGGCTAAATAACCCCACCTCATTTTGTCTCCCTAACCAGCTATGTGTGTGTGAAGGAGGGAAACCTTCATTAGTCACAAAGGATTGGTTATCAGTCTTCTGTTTGCTCAGGCCAGTGCTGGGTTCTTTGGGGGTTTTGTTGTCCAGTCATTTTTCAGTCGTGTCCAACTCTTTGTGACCCCATTCTTGGCAAAGATATTGGAGTGGTTAGTTATTTCCTTCTCCAGTTCATTTGACAGAGGAGGAAACTGAGGCAAACAAGGTTAAATGACTTGCCCAGGGTCACACAGCTAGTCAGGGTATGAGGCCAGATTTGAACTCACAAAGAGGAGTCTTCCTGACTTTGGCCTGGCACTTTATCAACTGCTATGCCTAGTTGCTTTCTTTCAAGATTAGATCACTCTAAATGACTAGTCTTCAGGCTTGGTGTTTTAGTAGAAAGGAAATCTGAGGTCAGAGAACCTGAGCTTTAATCTTAGCTCTAACTAGTTGTATAGCACTGGGGAAGATAAGTCACCTCGATAAGCCTGAGTTTCCACCAGAAAAATAACTTCACCTCCCCCACCCCAGCCTCAACTTCTATATCCCTAAAATGGAGGTGGGGATCAATCCATCTTCTACTCAGTTGTCAAAGTGATTTTCCTATAGCACAGGTGTGCCTGTGCTTACTTCCTTACTCCCTAGAGAAAGGGTGAAGGGGAGACACATGTAGATGTATATACATACATATATACATACATAGATATACACATACATATTTGTGTACCTATACACATTAATCAAGAAATAACAATGGTTCTCCCTTATCATTAGAATAAAACATAATCTCTGTTTGGAATTTAAAATTTTTCACAACCATCCTATTCTTCTTCTTACCTTCTTCTATGGGAGGAATGGGGGAAAGCAACAGCCATTTATTAAGTACCTACTGTGTGCCAGGCACTGTGCTGAGTGCTTTCCAAATTTGATCTCATTGGATCATTGGATACTATTCTTCACATCTGATGCTTTGCCTCCTATAATGAATGAATGTGGTCCATTCCATTCCATACCTTCCCTCCTTTCTTCAGCTTCTTCCTATCCCTGACTTTGTTTAAGAATCAGCTCAGATATGTGAACTGGTCTAACCATTCTGAAAAGCAATTTGAAACTCTGCCCAAAAAGCTATTAAACTGTGTATACCCTCTGACCCAGCAATACTGCTGCTAGGTCTATGCCTCAACTGAGATCAATGAAAGAGGAAAATCACCCATATGTACAAAAATATTAATAGCATCTCTTTTGTGGTAGCCAAGAATTAGAAATTGAGAGGATGTTTATCAATTGGGGAATGGCTGAACAAGTTCTGGTATATGAATGTGATGGAAAACTTGTACTATAAGAAATGATGAAAGAGATGGCCTCAGAGAAACCTGGGAAGACTTGGATGGACCTATGCAAAGTGAAATGAGTCAAACCAGGAGGACAATTTACACAGTAACAACTATTGTAAACATCAGGAACTGTGAGAGACTTAGCAATTATAATCAACACAATGATTCACCACAATTCCAAAGACATGATAAAATATGCTACCCACCTCCAAATTGCTGATGGACTCAGAGTACAGGTTGAAGCACATTTTCTTCTCTTCTTTTTATCATTATTATTTTGGATATGGCTAATTGGAAATTTGTTTTGCATGACTATATAGATTTATCCTAGGTTTTGTTTTTCCTGCCTTCTTAATAGATGGAGGAGAGGGGAAGGAGGGAAAGAATTTTGAACTGGAAATTTAAAAAAATGAGTTTAGGAAGAAAAAAATCAACTTAAATATCACCTGCAAGAGGTCTTTCCCCATCCCACCACTTATTGGTGCTTTCCCCTCCAAGATTACCTTGTTTCAGATATGTGTGTATGTGTTTGTGAGTGTATCTGTGTATGTGTGTGTGTGTACACACACACATACACACGTGTGCAGAAATGTAGATGTATATGCATACATATACACATAGATAAACATATACATATTTGCGTACCTATACACATACATATATGTGTATGTGTATATATGTGCATATATGTATACATATACACATACATGCACGGATACACATGCACATATTCCCTCTCCCTCCCCTTTCTCCAAAATATAAGTTCCTTGAGGGCAGGTACTATGTTCTAAAAGTCTCTCCCAGTTCTGATATTCTGCATTCTAAGGGCTTCCTAGTTCTGATATCCTGTGTTCTAAGGATCTTCTTATCTTTGACAGTCTCTGTTCTAAGGCCCCTCCAGCTTTGATATTCAATGTTCTAAGACCCAGATCTGATATTCTCTATTTGAAGAGCCCTTCCAGCTGAAGTGGATAAGTGATACAGTGGACAGAATATTGGACCTAGAGTCAAGGAGACCTCAGTATCAGGATGGATTTGACATCCTCAGATACCTCCTAGCTATGTGACCCTGGGCAAGTCACTTAACCCCTGTCTGTCTCAGTTTCTTCATCTCTAGAATGAGGATGCTAATAGCACCTACCTCCCAATGCTGTTGTGAGGATAAAGTGGGAAAATACTTTTAAAGTGCTTCCTGATCCTCAAAGTATCACATAAATGCTAGTCATTACTATCAATATTATTATCATGTTTGTACCCTAGGTGCCTAGCACAGTGCCTGTGAAATAGTGGGTATTTATTAAATGTGTGTTGCTTAACTGATGATTGAAAAGAGGTTCATGTAAAACCATAGGGTGCTATAAACTCGCGAGCTGTTGTTACCACCTTTAGGTCATATCCCCAGGTGCTCTAGGGAGTCTACCACAGAGCAGAGAGAGAGGGTTTGGAATTTCAGAACCGAGTACCTGGGTTTGATCTAGGTCTTCCAATTACTGACCCGCTCAGTTTTGTCCCAGGCACTTAACCCCAAGAGTCTCACTTGCCCTTCCTATAAATGAGGGGGTCAGACCAGTCGATCCCCTAAGACTCTTTGCTGCTGTCAATCTCCCATCCTCTGGGTCCCCCAATTTGAGACAAGCTCACCTTCTCTCTGCCCCAAACTTGACTCAAGCTCTCCCACTTTCATTGTTCTGCTTTTCTAAGCACCCCCCCCCAAGACCCAACTGGAGTCCCTCCCCCTTCAGGAAAGGTGCCCAGTGGACTCTGGCTTCACTAAGCACTCCCGCCTCAGGATTCTCATGGCATTTATTGTTTGTCCTGCTTATTTAGCAATTAATCATGGCCTGCTCAGTGACATCTCTTGTTCCCTTGTATTCAGCTATTAATTCTCCCTGATATTGCTATTTAACTTCTCACTGGTTTGTGTCTCATCTTCCGAACTGAGTGGTGGAGCTCTTAAAGAAAGGAACTGACTCTGTTGTGCTGTACTTTCTTATATACCCACAGGACAAGAGTTTACCCACAGTGGGTGCTTTGTAACTGTTTGTTGAATAAATGAAGGATACAGCCCCTGCCCTCAAGGCATCATGGAATGTCTGGCCTGGAACCTTTAGAACATAAAATATTAAAGATGAAAAGGACCACAGGAAACAGAATGTCAGAGCTGGGAGGGCCTTAGAACACAGAATGTCAGAGCTGGGAGGGGCCTTAGAACATGGAACGTCAGAGCTGGGATGGCCCTTAGAGCACAGAATGTCAGATCTAGGAGGGGCCTTAGAGCACAAAATGTCAAAGGTTTGGAGGGCCTTTAGAACACAGATTTTGAAAGCTGGAGAATACCTCCAAGGTTATCTAGTTCAATCTCCTTGCCAAAGCATAAAGGCCTCCAGTGGTTGGTCCTTCAGCCTCTTCTTGGCCACTTTCAGTGAAGACAAGGTCCTGATGTTGCAGCCCCGTGACAAGAAGAGCATGGGGATCAGCTCCATAATGAATGAACCTGGGACAGCAAGATGGCGCAGTGGTTAGAGCACCCGTCCTGGAGTCAGGAGGACCTGGGTTCGAATGTGGCCTCAGACACATAATATTTCCTCGCTGTGTGACTCTGGGCAAGTCATTTAACCCTAATTGCCTCACCAAAAGTATATAAATAATTATAAATAATGAATGAATGAATGAACCCTTTCCAGAATTCTGGCTCTCCTTTATCTTTTGTCATTGCTTACTTTCTTGTCTCAGCCTCAGAGGCCCCAAGAAAAGGCTGAGACAGCTGTTTGTTATCCAAACAGTTTAGGCCAAGCACCCTGTCCACTCAAAAAGAGGAAACACATTGCAACCATAAGAACTGACCTGCCCAAGGATATGTGAGATGCAGTAGAAGACATTGCTGAGAGTTAGGGTTCATCTAGAACCTGAACATTGGAAAAGGAGACACATGCCTAACCGATACACTTCATACCCATGTGTAAATAGCCTTGCTTTAGGGAAAATCTATATTCCATCCATTCAGTAATAGAGAGTTTGGCAAAATTTGTACTATGTGCTTAACACTGAACCAAACACTATGGTGGGTCTTAAAGGCATTTGAGAACAGTAGATGGGCAGCCAGCTGGCCACAAAGCCAGGAAAACCTAGGTTCAAGACCACCTCTTATATAGACTGGCTGTGTGACCCTGGGCAAGTCCTTTAACTTCTTAATGCCCTCGACAACTCTCTAAGACTGTGCATTACTCATAGGGTGTGACCTGTGTCAATACAGGGAGTGTCCTCCCCAGGGGAGTTCTTTATACTAATGAAACCACAGGTTCAGCCACCATCCTTATCCCTGTTTGGGTAGTAGCTTTGCCCCAGTTGGAAGGGCACTGGGATTGGAGTCAGAAGACGTTAGAAGGACTTAGCGCCCTTCCTCTGAGATGATCTCCAATTTATTCTCTCTGTATCTGATTTGTGCATCACTGTTTACATGTTGTCTCTCCTATTAGACTCCAAGCTTCTGGATGGGAGGGATGGTTTTTGCCTTTCTTTGTGAGTCCAAGGCTTAGCACCATGCCTGGCACTGAGTAGGTTCTTAATAAATGCTTGCTGATTTGACTTAGAAATGGGTATATTTAGACTAAGGAAGAGATCTGTGGTGGAATGGGGCATAATAGCTGTGTTCAAGTATTTCATAAACTCCTAGATTTAGACCTTAGAGGCCATTTAACCTATTCCCCTCATTTCATAGTTGAGAAAAGTGACTGGCCTGAGGAAATGCAAGGAGAATGTGGCAGGGGCAGGAGTGAGCCCAGGTTCTTCTGACTCAAAATCCAGTGCTCTAGTGTCTCTTCTGAGGCTGTCACATGGATGAGGGATTAGCCTTATTTTGCTCCGTCCCCAGAAGGCAGAACCAGGCACCATGCTGGAATATATGAAGAAGTCAATTTAGGCTTGAAGTCAAGGAAAACAACAGCAACAACAACAAATAGAACTGATCCAACCATTTTGGAGAGCAATTTGTAACTATGCCCTAAGGGCTATAAAAATGTGCATAGCCTTTGACCCAGCAATAGCTCTTCTAGGGCTGTATCCCAAAGAGATCATAAAAGTGGGAAAGGGACCCACGTGTGCAAAAATATTTAAGTAGCTCTTTCTGTGGTGGCAAAGAATTAGAAATTGAGAGGATGCCCATCAGCTGGGCAATGGCTGAACAAGTTGTGGTATATGAACATAATGGAATACTATTGTGCTATAAGAAATGATGAGCAAATGGACTTCAGAAAAACCTGGAAAGACTTGTATGGTCTGATGCTGAGTGAAGTGAGCAGAACCAGGAGAACATTGTACACAGTTACAACCACATTGTGCGATGACTAACTTTGATAGACTTAGCTCTTCTCAGCAATGCAAGGATCTAAGACATCTCCAAAAGTCTCATGATGGAAAATGCTATCCACATCCAGAGAAAGAACTACGGAGCTTGAATGCAGATTGAAGCATACTATTTGCTCTTTTTTTTCTTTTGTTTTGTTTTGTTTTGTTTCTTCTTTCTTGTGGTTCCTCTTATGGGTTCTAATTCTTCTTTACAACATGACTAATGTGAAAATACATGTAATAGAAATGCACATGTAGATCTTATATCAGATTTCACTCCATTTTGGGGAGGGAGGCGGGGAGGGAAGGGGGAAATTTCAAACTCAAAAGCTTTTGGAAGTGGTTGTTGAAAACTAAAAATAAATTAATTAATTAAAAAAACACAAATAACCCCCAAATTTGCTAACAATTAAGCTTTCCCAAAAGCCTACTTCAAAAAGTAGTGTTTCCCTTCATTTGAGGTCTTCAAGCTGAAGTTGAACAGTCACTTGTTTAAAATATCATCGAGTGGATTCCTTTCAGTTAAAATGAGGATTAGAAATGAGCTTTCCTAACTGATGATGATTGCCAGAAGGTGACAAGGGTACATTGCACGGGGGGAATGGCATAAGAGGCCAGTTGTGGAGACCAGCTGGCAAGATTGCAAGGGATGGAGAGGAGGGTGACCTGTCTGGAGCCAATAGACCATATATAAGAGGAGTGGAAGCCAGCAGATGGAGGATCTTTCCTGCTTGGCTGAGGAGGTTCAGCTTCATTGGTTCAGAGAGTTGGAAGAGTTCATAGGAGTTGGAAGAATCTGTAGAGTTTTTCCAGTCCATGCTCTTGCCCAGGGCAAAAATCTGTTCTTAGACATCCTGGGGCAGGGGGCCATCCAGTCTTTATATGAACAAATAAGATGGGTGTCATTAGTTACTAAGACAATCAATTTCCTTTGGGGATTGCTCCAGGAAGTGCTTCCTTATTGTGAGCTGAAATCTGCCTTTTGTAACATCCACCCATCGATTCTAGTACTGCTCTCTACTGCTTACCCTTTCTTTGTTTATTGATTTCTTTTGTTTTTATACCAACATTAAAAAAAGTGATGAAATCATTTCCAAATTCCCTCTGCTGAGACCAGAGAGGAGAGGGTTAGTCTCCAGGTAGCTCCCAAACCCAGAAGCAATAACCATCTAAGGATATTAGAATTTGGCTCTGCCCCACTATCTGTCCAGTCTAGGCTACTTCCTCTGACGGGGGATGAAGGGATTATCCTTATGTACAATAGAAGTGTTGTCCTTGTTTAGTCATTCCAGTCATGTCCAAACCCATTTTTTTTTTTGGCAGAGATACTGAGGTGGTTTGCCACTTCCTTCTTCAGCTCATTTGACAGATGAGGAAACTGAGGCAAACAGGGTGAAATGACTTGACCAGGGTCACCACTTAAGTCTTCCCAACTCCAAGCCCCGTGCTCTATCCACTATGCCACCTAGAATAGGTGTTGTTCACTGTTCTTCCTTCCACCCTGCCCTTTTCTCCATTCCCCTTTGAATTCTCCTTTTTAATGAAAGAGAGTTGGGCAAAACCAACCAGAGTGACCTGGCTAGTTGGGGTAGTAGGCGGGGTGATGGACTGGAGTCAGGAGGACCTGAGTCCAAAACCTTCCTCAGACACTTCCCAGGTGTGTGACTCTGAGCAAATCATGTAATGTCTCTCAGCCTTAGTTTCCTCTTCTGTAAAATGGGCATAATAATAGCACCAACCTCACACGGTTGTTGTAAAAGGCTCAGACAAGATAATATCCATAAAGTTCTTCACAAACCTTAGTACGCCATATAAATGTGAACTGTTATAGTGTGAGAGCACATTTAATACTTAATACTCCACACCCACAGCCCCCACCCCAATTCCCACCTATATCACTTTAAGGACTACAAGGACTTTACAAATATTATCTCATTTTATCCTTACACTAACCCTAAGAGGTAGAAGCTGCTATTATCCCCATTTTACAGATGAAGAAACTGAAGCAGATAGAAATTAAATAACTAGCCCAGTTTCATATAGCTAGTAAGTGTTACCAGGTAGGATTTTAACTCAGGTCTTCCTTACTCCAGGTCCAGGGCTCTGTGCCCTGTGGCACCACCTAGTGGCCTCTGCTTAGAACATTGAATGCCAGAGATGGGAAAACTTAGAATACAGAATGAGAGAACCTTAGAATATATAATTTCAAAGCTGGAAGGAGTCTTAGTTCTGTGGTCACCGCAATGGCCAGACCACCTGGTCTCCACCACTCCCTTAATCAAATAACTGTCACTGTCTTGCTGTCAGTGGCACCAAAGACTGAATTAGATTTTTAAACAATTTTGTCCCACTCTTGACTCATGGTCAATGAATTCCTCCACATCTCTTTCATAGGAACATCGGTCAAGCTGGCTTCACTCCTTCTTTACTTAGGTAATTAATTTTTTGGAACCTAAATGTAGAACTTTATATTTGTTTCTCTTTAATATTGCCTTGTTGGTTTTAGCTCATTATTTCAACCTTTCATGATCTTTTTGAAATTTGACTCCATCACCCACTGTCTCAGCTCTCCCTCGCTCCCAGCAATATATTGTCCACAAATTGGATCAGCAAACCTTCTGTGGCTTGAGCTAAAGACATTGATTTTTTTTAAAATGTTGAACCGATCTGATTTGGTCTGTTTTATGGTGTGGAGTAAAGGCCTGGAGTTCATTACTCCCAAGATATAGTACTGTCTAAAAATATAATAATGTCTAATAAATTCCTGAACAATGGGGCCATAACAGATGGCTATGGAAAACTCTAGAGTCATAGAATGTTAGAACTGGAGGGCAAAGAGAGGTAGGGACCTGAGACACTGGATGTCAGAGCTGGGAGGAACCTAGAACACAAGATGTCAGAGTTGGGAGGGTCCTTAGAACACAGAATGTCAGAAATGAGGGGAGCTTAGAACCCAGAATATCAGAGCAAGGAGGGGCCTTAGAACAGAGAATGTCAAAAGTAGGAAGGACCTTAGATCCAATCTATTCCAATCCAGAGAATTGACATGACTCATTCAACATCACATATTGAGTAGGACTAAAGCCTCCTTCTTCTGCTTCTAGGTCTGTGTTCTTTCTATTTGATTTAAGAACAATCAAATTCTTCCCTTCTAAGAAGTCTTTTGGTTTCCCCTCCAAAGAAAGTATCCTAGACTGGATTGATCATAGGAGAGATCTAAGTCTGCAGTTCTTATGTCCTTACATATTGATTGCTTTCTAGTTTGGGGGCATCAGGAAAGCAGTCCTCTCTAGTCCCAGCAGAGCAAAGTTGGAAGCAGTCTCATAACTTGAAGAAAAGAAAAGGCTATTTCCAATTCTAGGTCATGATTTCTACTTCTCCTATCTTTCCCCTCAGTTCTGGTAAAGGATACTATGAGTGCTCTCAGGACTTCCAGAAGGAAGAGGAGAATTCTCTCCTCTCCCACCCTAATGGCTTGGTTTTGGCTAGTCAGAGTGCCAGCCACCAGGAGCTCCTTTTCTTCCTCTTCAGACCCTGAACAACCTACTTGACCAGCTTTTTATCACTCTACTTCTTTACAAATATGCAATCAAGCCAAGCTGAGCTGTTTAATATTTCCTAATTTGGTCCTTACTCTCCCACCTCCATGCATTTGCTCAGGCTGTCTGCCATGTCTGGAGCACACCACTCCCTCCTTCTTATCTGTTCAGGAAGAATTACAGAATATAAGAAGGACCCGTATTTTACTGTCAGGAAACTGAAGGCCGGAGAAGCTGAATAACAACCTCACAGCTGTCGAGTCAGAAATACAAACAATAACTCTTCTTCCTTCAAGCTCCACCTGAAGGAGCCATCCTCCTTGGAGCCTGCTTTGACTCCTCAGATAAGAGGAATCTTTTCCTTTTCAAATTTCCCTAGAGATATTTGTTTGACTCCTCTTTGCCCCCATGATATTCTATCTCATATCACACTAATTTGTATTATCTGCTACCCCTCTCCCCTTGGATGGTAAGCTGCCTGAGAGCAGTCTGTGTCAGAAGCAGGATTTGAACTCCAGTTTTCCTGATTTAGAGGCTACCTATGCATTATGGTAGAATGACTAAAATATATACAGTATTCTAAGGTTTTAATCCAGAATGGCTGATCTGGGCATCTTACTTATAGGCTGTAGCAGAACTTTAGGCAAGATTGTAATTTCTTGGAGGGGAAGGAAGGTACATGCCATCCAAACCTTAACTATCTCTCCCTCAAATATTTATTGTGCTCTGTGCTTAGTAGCTTTATTGAATTGAATTGAATTGATTGTGACTTACTAGGCCATGGAGCTTAACCATCTAAATTTAAATGCCCCCACCCTTGAATTTCATACAAAGGAAACTGAGGCCCAGAAATGACTTGGCCAAGGTCACACAGGCTACAGAGTTGGAATTTGATGCCAGATCCTTTGAATCCAAACTCAGCACTCTTTCCACTACAGTTTATTAACTGGATGCCTTTAATCAGTTGTGTCTCAGTTTCTCCATCAAAATCACAGTTGTTTAGTCAATTAGTTGTGTCTGACTCTTTGTGACCCCATTTGGAGTATTCTTGGCAAAGATATTTCAGTGGTTTGTCATTTCCTTCTTCAGGTGATTTTACAGATGAAGAAATGGAGGCAAACAGGATTGAGTGACATGCCAAAGGTCACACAGATAGTAAGTGTCTGAGGTTGAATTTGAACTCAGGAAAATGATTCTTCCCGACTCCAGGACCAACGTTCTATCCATTGCATCACCTAGCTGCCCTCAAAATAATAGAGGTCTCTTTAAAAGAGTCTACTTGGAGAACTGGGGTCCTGATTGTCAGATGTTCTCAATATTCATGGTGGCATACCACCAGCCTCCCGGCAAAATCATTAGTAAGCCTCTCATTTGGTGTGGGGGGAGAACACCACTAACTTACCCCTCTGGGGCTAGTGGGAAGAAGGAATAAAAATGTCCACAAAGCCTTTTGCAAATGGAAAATACTGTTGCCCAGCATCATAATAACTGGACAGCCTAGGGCACTTGGTCTACACAAAGCTGTTTACTGCACTTCTGTGGTCTTATCACTAGTTCATATTCCCAAATAGAGAAGCTGGCCCTCTACCTCTACTTGTCCAACTCCCTCTTTTCCGCTTTGCCTTCTCTTGTCACACCTTTCATTAAAAACCACCTTTCCTCCTTCACCTCCTCCTCTTCCTCCTCTTCTTTCTCCTCCTTTCTTCTCCTCCTCTTCTCCCCCTCCTTCTCTTCCCCTCCTCCTTCTCTTCTTCTTCCTATTTCTCCTTCTCTTCCTCTTCCTCCTTCTTTTCTTCCTTCACTTCTTTCTCTTCCTCTTTCTCCTCATCCCCCTCCACTTTGCTTCTCCTTCCCTTCTCTTCATCTTCTCATTCTTCTCTCTCATGTATTGTCTCCTCTCTCCTGCCATCTCTTCCCCTCCCTGTCTTCTCCACCTTTCTTGTGCTTTCTTGTGTACAAGCAACAATAACACAACAATAACATACCCAATAAGTTTGTTGCTTTAAAGTTTGTAAAGCACTTTACAAAATGTATCCCATTTAATCCTCTCATTTTTCCTAAAAGGTAAATCCAATTGTTGTTTCCATTTACAAATGATAAAACTGAGGCTCAGCGAGGTTGATTGGCATTCCCATCATCATACAACCAGTAAATTTAAGAGGCAAGATTCAACTGAGCTATCTGTCCTCCCCCTTCAGTTCTCTTTCCCTTGCCTAGGAGATCCATCTTGCAATCAGTAGCTCAGAAGTCTTCCTTCAGGTGCAGTGGGCCTCAAGGTTCTTCTGGTTTAACCCCCTGCCTTTGGGCAAAGGAATATGGAGACAGAATTGGGCAGATGGTTGGGGGTCTACCCGGAGTCCCTGGTGTCTCTATTTCAAACCATTTCTCCTTGTTCTGTCCTGAGTGGAGAGTATCCAGCCACTAAGTTCTATATAATATCCAGTAAAGGCAGCTATTAAGTCACCTCTCATTCTTTTAAACGACCTAGGAAGGGAATTCACAGTGATATATGTAGGTCTTTATGGCTGGTCCTGGGCAGCTTAAGGACTTAGCAGCCCCCTGAACACACATATTGTTGCATAAATAGAAAGAGTTGGCAACACTGAAGTATTGCCCAGCTCTGATCCCAAGCACCTCTCCAACACTGGTACCCAAGATACCTTGTGGGGAGAGGGTCACCTGAGAGCATAGTGGCTGCATATGTGGATTACTGAGCATTAGACAGAGCTGACATTATTAGCACTCAAAAGCTAGCAAAACACTTTTAATATACTACAGTATTTGAGCCTCACAGCAACCTTATCATACCCATTTCACAGATGAAGAAACTGAGGTTTAGAGAAATTAAGTCATTGGCCTCTGATCACACAACTAGTAAGTATCAGAGGGAGGATCTTCCTTCCTACCTCTATGTCTAGCACTTTGTTCAACATACTACACACAGAGAGATTTATCAGGAGTGGGGCACAAGCACTCACTTGCTGCTATTGTCCACTCCACCGAGCCACCCCATTGTGTTGATTCTGATCAGGCTCTGACATAGACTCACTACTGGTTCCCTTTCTGACAAAGGCAGAGGCTTCTCCACAAAGACCCAGTCCAAGAGAGCCTCATCAACCAGAAGCATTGGCCACTATCTGAGCCAAGGAGCATTCAATTTATATGGTATAGAGGGGAAAGGGCTCTTTGTAGTCTGAATCCCAAGTCCCACCTTCTTATGAATTACTTTCCACTAAAAGGCTCAAGGCCTTCATCTCAGTCAGTTAGTCAATAAACATTTATTGGTTGCCTACTATATACTACTAGGCATTCTGCTAAGCACTAGGGACATCAAAAGAGGCAAAAGACAGCCCCTGCCCTCAAGGAGCTTACAATCTAATGGGAGATACAACATGCAAGCAAGAACATACAAAGAAGCTTTATGCAGAATAAATAGAAAATAATGACGAGAGAGAAGGCAGTAGAATTAAGGAGGGTTGGGAAAGGCTTGCTGTAGAAAACAGGATTTTAGTGAGGGCTTAAAAGAAGCCAGGAAATCCAGGGGGCAGAGATAAGGAGGGAGAGCTTTCCAGGCATGGAGGGAGAGAGAGCCTGAGATGGAGATAATAATGCTTACATTATCAGCCTCACAAAGGAATAGGTTTTGTAAACAAAGGATCATTGCTTCTGGACATTGGGTCCTCTTGGGCTGCTGGGAATGGAAAGATTAATTGTCAGATGCTGATTCTTTCAAATTTAGCAAGGTTGGCATAGGGACAACAGACATGATTAAGTCTATTGCTAGTCCCATACTTTAATGCGGTGAAGGCAATGGGCTAGGTAATCTCAGAGTGCTCTTCTCGATCCGGTGTTCTTTGTTCTAAGGGCCCTCCCAGCTCTGACATTCTGTGTTCTAAGTGCCTTACAGCTCTGACATTCTATATTCTAAGATTTCTCCAAGCTGTAACATTCTATGCTCTCAGGTACTTCTCAGCTATGATGTTTTAGGGCCCCTTCTGACATAGACATTCCAGATTCTAAGGTAACACATTCTGTGTTTTGTTTTTTGTTTTTTGTTTTTGTCTAGGCAATGGGGCTAAGTGACTTGCCCAGGGTCACACAGTTAGTAAGTGTTATGTATCTGAAGCCGGATTTGAACTCAGGTCCTCCTGAATCCAGGGCCAGTGCTCTATCCACTGGGCCACCTAGCTACCCCCACATTCCATATTTTAAGATGCCTTCAATCCCTGACATTCTCTCTTCTGAAGTCCCTTCCAGTTCTAAAAGTCCTTTAGTCTGATTAAACAAACCTTCACTAAGTACTTACTATGTGCAGAGAAGTGCTAAGGGATTGGAAAAGAACAGATAAAGCCCAGTTGCTGAGCTAATGGAGATCATTGTCTACAATTGTTATGGCTTGGTGAAATGCAACAGAGCTTGGGTTCTGTTGACACATCCTTTCAGAGCCCAAAGTCACCTTGATGTCACCATGAGGTCAAAGGATAGGGCTTTAGCAGTGACTGTAAATTGCAATTACCCAAGCAATGGGAAATAGTATCATTAATCCAGAGCTTTACTTTCCCAACCTCCTTCTAATGTTTCCCAAGCCAGAGGCTGTTGGCTGCATTCTTCTAAAGGCATTCACTGGCATCAGGACCCCAGCTTGTTTCCTCAAAGTTTATTGTCCAGATAGACCAAGGAGTCCAATCCTTTCCCCTGGATCCTACCAACTCCATGCACTGAGAGTGAGAGAGAAGCAGGAAGCCCTCATATTGAGGGTTCTCCTTGGCTGAGGACCAGGAAGTCCCTCCCCTGCCCTGCTCCTTCTCCCCTTCTGTAAGTGATGGGAATATATGCTTCTAACTTTGATGCCCATCCCCAAAGAGGTCAGATGCTGAAACCATTTAGACCCCAGGCTTAAAGCACCAATTCCTGGTAGGTAGAGCCAAGGTTACCAGTCTGGCCCACCCCCTCCTTGATGACTGACCTTTGCCTTTCCAAATCATAAGTAAGACATTGGAAGGACCAGGGTAGTATGGGTAGATGGCAACATTTCTCTGAATTTGTAGAAGAGAAAACAAAAATATACCCACATTTGCCAAACCAGAGTGCCTGGACCTCATTAATGTTTAATGGGAGTCTATAGGCTGCCTGTGAGGACGAGTTGTTTACTCAGCCCTTCTTGTCATGCTCTGCTAAAGATGGGCTCAGGACCTGCACTGAGGTTGGGGTTACAAGTGGAATGTTGCCCCATCAGTACAGAGTTCTTGTGAGCCAAGTAACCTGACTGGACTAGACCGAAAGTTAATGGGAAGGCAAGTGAAAAGGGAATCAGGGGGCCTGACTTTATTGAATCCTAGGTCTTGAGTAAGAAGGGTCCTTAGGTACTGTCTAGTCCAGCCCCTCATTTTGTAGATGAGGAAACTGAGGCCCAAAGAGGAAATCCCACAGATTGAAAGAGGTCCTACTTGGAGTTGAACTCAGGACTTTTTTAAGTTCAGCATTCAAATGGTCAAATACTGTATAATATTAAACATCTCACTTCACTTCCCCAGATTCAGTTTTCTAATCTGTAAGACAGGTAGAGAGATAGGTGTAGAGATAGACAGACAGGTAGATAGAGAGAGAGATATAGGAGAGAGACAGAGAAAGAAAAGGGGAAAAAGAAAGAAAGAGAGAAAGAAAAAGAAAGAAAAAAGGAAGGAAGGAAAAAGAAAGAAAGGAAGAAAGAAAGAAAGAAAGAAAGAAAGAAAGAAAGAAAGAAAGAAAGAAAGAAAGAAAGAAAGAAAGAAAGAAAGAAAGAAAGAAAGAAAGAAAGAAAGAAAGAGGGAGGGCAGAGAGAGGAGAGACAGAGAGAGGCAGAGAGAGGTAATAGATAGGTAGCTAGAACATTTACTAAACACTTACCATGTGCCAGGCAGTATGCTAAGCATTGAGGATACAAATACAGGTAAACAAGACAGGTCCTACCTTCAAGAAGCTTACATTTTAATAGGGGATGTAGCACATAAGAGAGCTGGAACATGGGAAGGCAAGGTAGATGGTGAGGAAGAAAAGTCCAGAGGGTGAATGAGGTGAAGCACAACTGGGGCCCTTGCTGAAATGCTAGTCCTGGCAAAGGAGTCCCTCGTCAGGAGACATAGTATCAGGGTGTAGGTTTCTCCCAGGTAGTAAAGCAACTGGTAAGGGGGAGGAAAAGGCCAGAGAGTGAATCAGGGTAATGCTAATACTGGTACCACCTACTTTGTAAGATAGTTGGATGGTGGAAAATATTTTGTGAAATTTAGAACAATATAGAAATGCTAGCTATTATTAACACTATAACATTCATTACTATAAAGTTGTTTCCAATTCTCTTATTGTATGTTCTAATGGCCCTTTTGCATTCTTAAATCTATGCTCTAAAGTATCTTCCAATACTGATACACTACATTCTAAGGTCCCTTCGGGATTTAATGTTCTATGTACACAGAATTTTCCCAGTTCTGACAGTCTATATTCTAAGATCATTCGTAGCTCTCAAATTGCATGCACTAAGGATCCTTCCTACTTTGACTTTTGTATTCCATTGTCCCCTTTATCTGTGACATTTTATGTTCTAAGGTTCCTTCCAGGTCTGAGAGTCTTTGTTCTATTCTATCACAGTACAAATGTCCTGATTCTTATGAGAACAGGTGATTATGGCACGTGTAGGGAACAATAAAGAGGTTGGCCTAACTGGAATGGATAAAACTGGAAAGAGAGGCTAGATACCCAGACTGCAGAGAGCCTTGAATATCAGGCTGAAGAGTTAGGACAGACTCCTTGGGGAGAAGCAACTACAAAGAAAGTCCAGAATAACATTTCTCAGACTCTGGCAGTTTGTGGTGCCATGGGAGGTAATCAATCCTTGACTGACCAAAGGCATGGTGAATGGTGCTTGACCTTTTGATCTCATGCTGCTCCAGTCTCCCCACCTGAAACTTCAGCACCAAGGGGAGTGACAGAGAAGGGCGGGGGCAAGGGCAAAGACAGGGTGAGGGAAGCTCAATCAGATCCCCAGCCACTGCCAAGAAGGAAGGGACCAAGCAAGAGAAACACAGTCTGGTGAATTATGCATGGGCCCCCGTTAGTCATGCCCTGATTAAAGTGACCAGGCTAAGATTAATTCTTCTACCACAGTCCCCTTTGAAGGAGAAGATACTGAAGGCCCTGGGATCAAACTCAGTTTCAAATGGCATATGTGGCATCTTGAGCAAGGAGGTTTCCCTTTCCAGGCCTCCGTCTCCTCATCTGTAAAATAAAGGGGTTGGACTAGAAAGGACTCAGTTCACTTAGTTGTTGTTCAGTTATGTATGACCCTACCATTTCAGCAAAGATACTAGAGTGGTTTGCCATTTCCTTCTCCGGTGTGTTTCCATTTTACAGATGAGGAACTGAGGCAAATAAGGGTTAAGTGACTTGCCCAGGACCACACAGCTAATGAATTCCTGGGGCC
>NW_020954662.1:1964716-1970586 GCF_900497805.2 Vombatus ursinus | reverse complement strand
GTTGTCATCATCGTAGTAGTCATAATAGCAGTAGTGGTAGTGGTGGTAGTAGCAGTAGTGGTAACAGTCAATAACAGTGATAGTAGCAGTAGTGGTAGTGGTGGTAATAGTAGTAGTAGTGGTAGTGGCAGTAGTGGTAGTAATAGTAGTAGTAGCAGTAGCAATAATAGTGGCCATAGTAGTATTAGTGGTGGTGGTGATAGTAGCAGTAGTAATAGCAGGGGGGGTGGTGGGGGTGGTGGTAGTTGTAGTAGTAGAACCAGGAAGAGGAGAAGTAATAGGAGTAGTGGTATAGTAGTAATGGTAGCAGCAGCAGTACTACTACTAGTAATAGAAATAGTAATGGGAGTAAGGGTAGTAGCAGTAGTAGCGATAGTAGCAGCAGCAGTAGTGCTACAAGTAGTAATAGGAGTAGTAATAGTGGTAGTAGTAGTAGCAGTAGTGATAGTAGCAGCCCCAGTAGTACTAGTAAAAGTGGCAGCAATAGTAGTAGCAGTAGTATTAGTACTAGCAGTAGTGGCAGCAGCAATACTCCTAGTAATAGTAGTAATAGGAGTAGGAGGAGTATTTTATAACTGACAAGTAGTTTATAGATTGAGTGAGTATTTAAGCCAGGACACAATGTTTAGCTGGATTCAGAGTCTAGTGGCCCAGAAACAGAAGGCACCACAGAACAGCACCTGGTGAGAGGTAGTGGAAGGCACACTGATATGGAGTCAGAGGATCTAGGTTCAACTCCCTAAGCTGCTTCTTACTCTCGTTAGGACCCTGTCTAACCCTCAGTTTCCTCATCTGTAAAAAGAAAGGCGGTGGGCTAGATCATCTCTAATCCCTTATCAAGTTGATAATCTTCTGGCTATACTTCACTATGCAATGCCTAATACAAAGTCACACACACCACAAGAGGCAACTCTGGATTATCCATATAATTGGAGAGGTTCCTTCCTGTTCTAATACTGAATGTTCAAAGACTCCATCCATCTTCAACATCCTATGTTCTAAGGTGCCTCCCAACTCTGAAATTCTATGTTCTAAGGTTCCTTCTGGTTCTAGTCCTCTATGTTGTAAGTGCTCTCTTCAAATATAATAACATTTGAAGTTCTAAGACTCCTTACAGCTCTGGTACTGTGTCCTAAAGTCCAGCTCTAACATTCTATTTTCTCAGGTCTAGGGTCCCTAATGTTGCCAAAGTGAGTGACTAAAAGTGTTTCCCCATTGTTACTAATTTAGAACCTCTTCAATATACAATCAATGGATCAGTGACCTCAATAATGTGGTTATTCCCTTCCACTGCATGGAAATTGAAACAGCAAAGTATCGTTTTATCAAGACAAATGCTGTGCTTAGATTCAGCCTAAATTTCAATCTGCAGTCGTGAAGAAAATGACCTATCCCTTCTCTTGGGAACTATGTTGTTCCACATATCTTCTACTGCTTTGTTGGTCTTCTCTTCCCTCCTTCCCTTCCTTCCTTCCTCCCATCCTTCTTTCCTCCCTCCCTCCCTTCCTTCCTTCCTTCCACAAATATTTATTAAATGCCCACCACATGAACAACCCCATGCTGAGTGGTAAGTGAGAAATGAAATTTAAATAAGACCCAGATCATCCCCTCAAGAAATAATCATGATAACTCATATTTATATAGCTTCCATTTTAGCAAGGGAATTATGCACTTACCACCTTTCTGTCTTGCATTATAATTATTGGAGCATTTGTCTTAGGAGAGGTATAAACAGGTACTCAGAGATGTTCAAGGAGGGAGTGATCTTAGGACCATAGATTAAGATCTGGAAGGGACCTAAGAGGCCATCTAGTCCAGGCTCTTCTTATACAGATGAAGAGATAGGCCAAGAGAAGTGATGTGACTTGCCTGGGCTCACACAGATAGCAAGTATCTGAAGGAGGATGAGAACCTGTCTTCTGGACCCTAAACCCACACTCAGTCCACTCCAGAGTTCCACCTCTTCTTTGCACCTTGGCCTGGGGGTGTGGTGAGGGGGAGGTGTAGAAGGAGGGAGGGTCAGGAAGGCTTCATGGACTCCTACTAACCACTAAGTAAGTTGGAGTGACAACTTCTTCAACTGTCTGAGGTCTTCATCTAGAAAATGAGGGCATTGGACTAGGTCATCTCTGAAGTACCTCCCAGCTCTGATATTCTAAGTTCTAAAATTTTATTTTCTAATGTTCCCCCAAGTTCTGATAGTCTATATTCTAAGATCCTATCCAGCTCACACTATATTCTAAGGTCCTCTCCAGATCTTATGTTCTGTGTTGTAAGGTCTCTTCCACCTCTGACATTCTGTGTTCTAAGGGCCCTCCCAGCTGTGGCATTCTGTGTTTTAAGGACCCTCCCCTCCCACTTCTGACATCTTGTGTTCTAAGCCCCCCCCCACCCCAGCTCTGACATTCTGGGTTCTAATGTCCCTCCCAGCTCTGACCTTCAATGTCTTAAGGGTCCTCCCAACTCTGATATCCTGTGTTCTAAGAGCCCTCCCAGCTCTGACATTCTGTGTTCTGAGGGCCCTCCCAGCTCTGACATTCTGTGTTCTAAGGCCCTCCCAGCTCTGACCTTCTGTGATTCTAGGAGGGCTGGTCTTTGTGTTCTTGAGGCTTGGGTAGAGTCTTCCCCACCCCCCTCTTCCTTCCAGCTTCTCTTCTTTCTCTAGTTGTGCCTGCCTCTCTCAGAGCTTGCCTGTCCTTCCCCCCCCCCCATCCCCAGGGGCTCCAGCAGGATGGGGAATGTCTTCCCAATGCTACCAAGAGGGCAGGGCAGCTGGTGGTGGGTGCTTATGAATGTCAATTTTCCACCCGCCCCACTCCCAGAATCTGAGGGCATGAGTTAGATAACTATGACACCTGTTTTAAATTAGCCTTCGGAAGCCTCCGACAGCTGAGAAATTATTTAACAGGGAAAGAATTGAGTACATGAATAAATATTAATATTAAAACACCACTTTCCCTGGATTTAAAGGGAAAGGGGGGTGGAAGAGCAATTCAAGGAAATGAAAGGCATCACTTGTCAAGAGCAAGTGCAGCACAGAGAATGGAACACTAGGAATGAAAGATGGGAGAGAGCTGGCAGCCCATGGGCCTCTTGTGGCCACTCCTGTCCTGTCCGAGCTGGCCTGGTGCTTCCTCCATCCATCAGCTTGCTTGGTGCTCCATCCAACCCTGAGCCCTGGCTACCTCTTAGAGCTACACAGGACCTTAGAAGTCATGCAGTTCATTCCTCTCATTTTACAGATGTGGAAACTGAGGCCCAGGAACAATCAAATCCAAACAATCAAAATAAACCAAAGGAGAATGGGCTGCCTCATAATGTAGTGAGTGCCCCATCATTGAAAGTCTTTAAGAGGAGACTGAAGAACTCTAAAGAGATGTAGAGCTATCTCTGAAGATAAGTGAGTGAACATTTGAATCCACATTATGAGATCCTAGATTTAGAGGTAGATGAGACCTTAGGTACCACCTAATCTAGTTCCCTGATTGTACAGATAAAAGAACTGAGGTCCAGAAGCTGGTGACTTATCTAGGATTTCATAGGTATTAAATGGCAGAGCTGAGATTGGAACTCAGGTTTTCATGGAACTAAGTCTAGCGTTCTCTCTGCTATGCCAGACTGCCCAGGCATTTCTGTTCAATACTAGATGCTCCGAGGTCCCTTCAAACTCTGAAATTCCATGATTCTATGAATTTATCACCACGATTATTATATAGTGAAGTGATCCAACCTTCCCTTCTCTTCACTTATCTATGTCACTCAGTCAATCAAGAAGCATTTAATACACACTTATTACGTGCCAGGTATTGAACAAGGCACTGGGAACCTGAAGAGAAAGATTAAAGAGTCCCTGCCCTCAAGGAGCTTACATTCAATTGGGGGAGACAGCATGCACATAAATAATTATATGTGTGTTTATACACACTCTCTTCTGAGCATATTCATCTATCTATCTATCTATCTATCTACATCTCTCTTTCACTATCTGTCTATATCTATCATCTTTCTATCCATCTGTCTCTATTTCTCCTTTTCTTCATCTATCTTTATCATCTCTATCCATCTATTTATCATATATCTCTATCTCTTTATAGCTGTCATCTAACTCTTAACTCTCTCTCTATTTATCCATCTATATCTCTTTCTCTCTCTATCCATCAATATCTATTTTTTATTTCTATCTCTTTATCTATCCATCCATATTGTCTCTCTATCCATCTATATCTTTTTCTGTTTCCATCTATATCTTTCATCTATCTTTATCTCTCTCTATCCATCTATCTCCATCTCTTTTTTCTCTCTCCATCAATCTCTCTCTTTTCTTCTCTATCCATCTATATCTATCTCTATCTACCCATGTACCTCTATCTTTTCTCTATCTATTCATTTTCATCTATTATCTATATCTCTCTACCTTTAACTTTATCTACTCTTTATCTCTTTTTCTCTATCTACATCTGTGTTTCTATCTATCTCTCTATTTATTTATCTATCTATCCACCTATCTATTAGCTCTCTGAGGGCATTTCTGTTTCCTGTAGTACTTAGTACCAGGCTTTGCTCTGACTGTCTACCACCACCACCACCACCACCACCACCACCATGACCCCTGGGAAAACTGTCATATTGACCTAGTTCCCCTGTCACAAGCAACTGTTCCCACACATGGAAAACTGAGAGAATGCCCTAGCCTCTCTTGGCATACTCATCCTAACCCTTTTCCTCCTATACCCACAGAAAATGGAAGTTCAAGTCCATGGGGCAGCCAGCCTGTGTCCTTGGACCACGTGCTGTCCACAAGGCCCCATGCATTTTAATGTGCCCCCTGTTTCTTTCTGGTCTTCCCCCTTTTTTGATGACCTGGATGCTGATCAAAGGGCCTTCATTCTGTGAATTTCTTTTCCACATTTTCCCATCTCTTTGTTTGGATCCATCCCTTGAACCAATCTCTGCTGTTCTCCCTTACTGTGATACCACAAAGGCTAAAGACTAGGCAGTTGGATGGCACAGTGGGTAGAGTACTGGTCTTGGTCTTTGGCTTTATTTATAGCTGTCATGCCATATGCCACTGCCCTGGACGGTGTGCTCATCCTGACATATAAACCACTGTTATGAACTTTATCTCTCAGTTCCCCCATCAAAGACTTTTGTCTTGAATCAACAAAAACTTTAGAGTTTGTCTTTCAAATATTGACTCGGACCAAAACCTCTTTTTTCCTCCCCTGACCCTTCCTAAGCTGTGTTAACATGGATAGGTCACTAGCTTAGCCTCAGTTTCCTCATCTATAAAATGGGGAAAATAATAAAATATTACATATTGCCTCTATAAATTGTTCTGAGGGTGAAATGACACAAGGCAGATGAAGTGCTTTGCAAACTTTACAGTACTCAATAAATGTTTATTATCATTACAGAAAAATTGTTCTCATCTTATTCAATAAAGTTCTTAGAGAAAAGGTCCTAGGACATGCCTCTATCCTGCTAATTTTTTTATATTTAATATTCTATGGAATATTACATAGAAATAAAAAGAACTGGGTTTTGCAGGTGAATAAAAATATTAAGACGAAAGTTCATCCCCTGCAGGCTCACTGTAAACATCCTAGATACAACTCCAGTTGTATCCAGGATGATGGGTATCCTGTTTCTCCATGATTTCATGTTTCCCTCCAGTTCTCTATATTTGGAAATTTTTTCACTTCAAGAAGTTATAAGTATTTGTTATGATAACATCTAGTAGTAGTAGTAGTAGTAGTAGCAGTTACAGTAGTAGTTGTAGCAGTAGTGATAGTACTAGCAGCAGCAGCAGCAGTAATAGTAACAGCAGCAGTAGTAGTAGTAGTAGTAGCAGCAGTAGCAGTTGTAACAGC
>NW_020954662.1:1937422-1964706 GCF_900497805.2 Vombatus ursinus | reverse complement strand
TTGCAGCAGCAGTAGTATCAGCAGCAGCAGTAGTTGTAGCAACAGCAGCAGTAGTAGTAGTAGTAGTAGCAGCAGCAGTAGCAGTTGTAATAGCAGCAGCAGTAGCAGCAGCAGCAGCAGTAGCAGTAGCAGCAATAGCAATAGCTAGTATTTATATAATGCTTTAAGGTGTGCCTAGCACTTTACAAATGTTATCTCATTTTGGTTGTTCTTAAGTTTTTATGAATCAATGTTATGTTGGAGAGAATGTAGGCAAGGGTTTGGTCTGTGATAATGCTCTTGTTCTAAGGACAGTTTATTGGTTGAGCTCTCAAGGTCATTTATTGTTTTTGTTTTTTAATTCCACAACCCACCTACCCCCCTGAGTCTTATTGTGGTATAATAGAGAGTTGGATTTGGGATCTGATGACTGGCTTACATTTTGCTGCTTTTCCTTAATTTTGGTGGGACCTTGGGCGAGTCATTAACATTTCTGACCCTTAGTAAAATGAGGGGATTGGAATAGATGATCACAATGTGTTGAGATGCTTATAAGACTGAATTCCTGATTTGCATCACCATACCAACTGATGAAGGCATGTCAATCAATGACTAGGCAGTTGGGTGGCACAGTGGGTAGAGCACTGGTCTTGGAATCAGGAAGAGCTGAGTTCAAATTTGGCCTCAAGCACTTGCTAGCTGTCACTTAACCTTTGTTTCTCTCAGTTTCCTCATCTGTAAAATGAGGATGATAATAGCACCTACCTTCTAGGGTTGTTGAGATAATAATATTCATAAAGTGTTTTGCAAACCTTATAGCATTATATACATGCTGGCTATTATTATTGCGCATGTACTAAGTGCCAGTCACGTACCATTTATTGTACTATATACTGAGGATACAAAGGCAAAAGTGGAATAATAGTCCCTGCCCTCAAGAAGTTTATATTCTATAGTGTACATTTAACATATACACAAATAAACAAATACAGGATACATATACATGCCACATATATATCCATACACACATATATGTGTGTATATATATGTATGTATGTATGTATATGTAGGTATATATGTGTACACAGGCAGGTAGGTGGCACAGTAGATAATAGATAGAGTGTGGTGCCTGAGTCAGGAAGACTCATCTTTCTAAGTTCAAATTTGGTCTCAGACACTTACTAACTGTGTGACCTTGGGCAAGTCACTTCACCCTGTTTGCCTCAGTTTCCTCATCTGTTAAATGAGAAAATGGCAAACAGCTCCAGTATCCCTGCCAAGAAAACCCCAAATGGGGTCACAAAGAGTCAGACATAATTGAAAAATGACTGAAATGTGTACATGTATATATGTATGTATATGTTACATATAATATACAAACATATATATTTGAAATATAACACAAAGTGATTGGGGAGGGATACTAACAGCTAGGACAGTAGTTCTTAACCTGTTTTGGATCATGGCTTTTGGTAAAACCTACAGAATCCTTCTCAGAATAATTTTTTTAATCCATAAAACAAAAATTCATAGGATTATAAATGAAACAAAAAATCAGTGAAAATAAAGATGTATTTTTTCCCATTCAGATTCATGGACCCCCTGCAATCTATCCATGGGAGTCTGCAGAATCCAGGTTAAGAATTTCTAAATGAGGTGTCTCAGGAAAGGCCTCTAGGAGGAGATAGGACTGAGCTGAGCCTGGTGCCTCAGGTTACTCTTTAAGGCTATAAAGCTGCAGATCAAAAATTATCTTCTTTATAAAAGTGTTCCTTACTCCAGTGAAATCACAGATCCCACTGACCCCCTTCTTTTCCCCCAAAATGTGTTAGGCCCTGGGACTATAATGATCCTCCTCCCAAACTCCAAATAATAAAGAACAGCCCCTGACCTCAAGAAGCTTACATTTGAATGGAGTTGGAGGGCGTGTGAATATAACATGATATATACATGATAATTGAAGAAGGAGGGAGAGAGTACTCATGCTTAAGATATCAGAAAACGACTTCCAATATGAAACAGCATGTGAGCTGAGCCCATAAGTCAAGTAGGGATTCTAAGAGGAGGTGAAGAGGAAGAAGACATGGGGAACCAAGTCTATGAAAACTTGTAGGCAGGGGAAATAGAAGGCCCTGGTTGGGGAATAGCACAGAGGCCAATTTGACCTGGATCTATAATACGAGATAAGCCCGGAAAGAGAAATTGAAGCCTAATTGTAGGGGGTTTGAAATGACAAACTGAGGATTTTGTATTTTATCCTAGAGGAGGTAGGGAGCCCATGAAGCTTCTTGAGGATAAGGATGACATAGTAAGACTTAGGAAGAGTATTTTGGCAGCTCTGTGGAGGATGGATTAGAGATGGGGCTGGGGCAGAGTTGGAATTTGAAAGGCAGATTAGGAAGCTGTTACAACAAGCCAGTTATGAGGTGATGAGTGCCTGAACTTGAATTGTGATCCTGTGAGTGGAACAAGAGTGATGTGTGAGTAAGGATGTTATGGGGGTAGAATTTATGAGATGTCCAACTCTTCATGACCCCATTGGGTGTTTTCTTGGCAGAAATACTGGAGTGGTTTGCCATTTCCTTCTGCAGCTCATTTGACAGATGAGGAAACTGAGGCAAGCAGGGTGAAGTGATTTGCCCAGGGTCACACAGCTAGTAGGTGTCTGAAGCCAGATTTGAACTTATGAAGATGAGTCTTCCTGACTCCAGACCAGGTCACTCTGTGCACTATGGTGTAACCTAGCTGCCCTTGAGATTTGGTAATTCTTTGCATATAAGAAGTAAGAGGGAGAGGGAAGGGATGACTTCAAGGTTTTGAAGGGGGGAGATTGGAAGCATAGTGGGGAATTTCTAGCTTTTGGAGGCACCTGAAAAACTGAGAAGAGTGTAGCTTCAGGAGGAAATAGACTTTGGCATATAGCAGATGTGTCTTCTGCCCACAGAAATAGTGGAGATGGGAGGTGAGTGATCCAAAGAGAAGGTTAGAAGACAAGGATATGACAACTTCCCCACACGAAAGTGTGTTATCAGTCCATAATTATAATTCATATTTCTTTATAGCACTTTCTCATGAAAATCTTATGAATCTGGTAGGAAGTATAGGCATAATTATCCCCATTTTACAGATGAGGAAATTGAGACTCAGAAAAGGGAGTGACTTTCCAAGGTCACACAGCTAGTAAGTGTTGAAACCCACTCCTACTTCCTATTTCACCAGGCTGTGTCCTTTCAGGAGGGAATGTGGGTTCAGTGACTCTGATACTCTACTCCTGTAGCTGCACCCAAGTTTTATCCCCCTTCTAGTCAACCCTAGTGAGGCCTCTGAGAAGGGGCAGTAAATTGAGTCTGGCAGTGCAGCATTGCCCAAAAGGTAATGAAATAGCTAATATTTACATCACACATTTAGGGCTTGCAAAACACTTGGCATACATTATCTCATTTGTTGTTCACAACAACCCTGTGAGGAGGTGCTATTATTATCCCCTTCTACAGATGGGATAAACCCCAAAACCCCAAACTGAGGCTTACATAAAATGACATGGCCAGAATCACAGTTTCCAAACATCTGAGGTGGTTTTTGAACCCAGGTTGAGCTCCCTATTCCCTTTGGTTGAAAGTCAGAAGGCTTGTCTTGAAGTCCATTAACTTTGCCATTAACTTGCCATTTGGCTGTCTCTTTGCCTCATTTTCCCTCTCTGTAACAAGAGGTGATTAGACCTGATAATTCCCAAGATTCCTTATGCCTCTAACACTTGATGGGCAACTAGGTAGTAAAGTAGATAGCAAACTGAACTTGGAGCCAAGAAGACAAAGGTTCAGAAATCACCCTTAGACCTTTACTAGCTGTGTGACCCTGGGCGAGTCACATGCTTTTTCTATACCACAGTTTCATCATCTGTAAAATGATGGAGTTCAGCTTGAATGCCTCTCTGGTCCCATCCCACTCTAAATCTATGATCAATGAGTCTGTGGAGTAAAAGGGGATGAGGGTTGACAGCTGGCTTAGTTTCTTCCTCCTCCTGAGGCTGCTGAGGAGGCTGCCATTCACTTGTTGGCCCCTGTAAATGCCCTTGTTACACTGACCCTGAACTCCCAGGTCCTCTGTTTCACTCATCTTTTTCTGTCCCCACTGCCTCACCTACTGTAGGCACATCATATTCTCCATATCCACCAGATGCCATAATGAGCCTTATTCACAGTCTGCAAAGTGTCTTGGCTCCTGGCTCCCCTGACATACCTCTCACTGTCTTGCTCTGCTTCATTAATGCCCTCCTTATAATAGGATGACCTGAACCATGTGCTGTTCTAAATGCAGCCTCTGGGAGTCCTGGGAGGTTCATCATCCCTGTGCTTGGTCTCAGCCATGAGGTGGCCCTAGGTTCTTTATGCCTACCATAGCCCCAGCCTGTTTCAAGAAAGCCTTATCATAAAAGCCTCCCTCCCTACCAAAAGGTTGCTCTAGCCATTGGGAAGATAGCAAACATAGCCATGACACAGAAGATAGAGGGAAAGGGAGATAACAGCAACATACAAAGTCTTCCTCAGAGGTACTCGTGTGTTAGGGAAGTCTCCTAGGAATCTCCTTTCCCAAACTCAATAGGCTCATCCGAATCCAAGTGGCCTTTGAAAACTCATTGAACTAAAACTATGATGAGCTAAAACTCATCATAATATCATAAATTTAGAGCTAAAAGACATCTCAGAGGTCATCTAATCCAATACCCTCATTTTACAGATGAGGAAACTGATGCCAGTGTATGGGAGTAGGATCTGACTTAACTCTTCTAATAATTAATAGCCAAAATATACATGACATGTGCCAGGTTCTAAGCTAAGAACCTTACAAATATTATCTTATTGATCCTTACAACAACACTGGGAGGTAGGTGCTATTAGCAAAAAGAAGTTAAGTGACTTGCCCAGAGTCACACAGCTAGTAAGTATCTGAGGCCAGACTTGAACTCAGGTCTTCCTAAATCAAGGTCTGGCACTTGATCCATTGTGCACCTAGGTGTCACAAAGCTAGAGTTCTTTGCATTATATGAGATAGTTAGAGGTGCAACAGAACAAGAACAATTAGTGCTTAATTATCAGTAGTGCAATTATCTCTTCTTTCCCCTTAAACCCTCTAATAGAATCCACGTCCAAAGCTCCATAACGATGGTTGACATTCATCCAAGGATCATAGATTGGGAGATGGAATGGATCTTAGACACTGTCTAATCCAACTCCCTCATTTTTCAAATGAGGAAACCAGAAAGGTTAGGGGATGTGACCAACGTCAACATGTAGTCATTGGAAGGTATCATTTGAACCCAGCTCCTCTAATTCATTGACTCATAGAGTTAGAGCTAGAAGGGCTCTTTGAAGTTCTCTAGTCCAACCACCTCATTTTACAGTTGAAGAAACTGAGATTCAGAGAGGTTGCGACTTGCTCAAGGTCACACAATGATTTAAGTGACAAAGCTGGTAGCAGAGCCCAGCATTCTCCAGCCATTTCTCTTTTCTCTACTATGCTTCTTCTCAAAGAACCTGCAAATACCCTTAACTCTCAGATCCTCTTGGGTTATGAGCCAGTGATGAAACAGTCAGAACTGATGGAAGCTTATAAGGAACGGAAGGAACAACAGTGCTAAGGATGGCTAGTATTACCAGCTAAAACTTACAGAGCACTTGATAGATATTATCTCATGACAACCGTCCTCACCTCCTCACTACTATTACAGGTCTGTCACTTCATCCTTCCAGGCCTTGGTTTGTCCATCTATAATATGAGGATGTGAGATTAGATGACCTCTAAGATGCCTTCTAGTCTGGAATCTATGATTGTCCCCATTTTTTAGATGAAGAAACTGATGTGAAATAATTTGCCCAAATTTATATGGCCAGCAAGTGTCAAAGGCAGCATTTGAACTCAGCTCTCTCCTGATTCCAGTCCAGTGCTCTTTCTATTATAGCACACTGCCTCTAATAATCACATAATAGCATTGCATTACAATGTAGCTTCAGTGAGATCTACACTGGCTGTTGTTTTGTTCAGTCATTTCAGTCGCATCCAACTTTTTGTGACACCATTTTAGAGTTTTCTTGGCAAAGATAGTGGAGTGGTTTGCCATTTCCTTCTCTAGCTCATTTTATAAATGAGGAATCTGAGGCAAACAGGGTTAAGTGACTTGCCCAGGGTCACACAGCTAGCAAGTGTCCAATCTGACAGTGACTCTTCCATAGTTCTTACTCATAGTTCTCAGCCTCCTAGATGCTGAGTGCTATCCAGGGTACTGAAGGAGGTGGGATGGAAATCTATACATATGTATATATCTTTAGGAGTAATTCAAATGCTCAAACGCATCTGTGAGTCTGTCAATTTGGAAGATCCTTCTAATGATGCAGATTGCAACACATCCATGACTTCCTGTCTTGTCCAAATTGACAACAGTCAAAAGAATTCATCAGCAGGTGGTCAGTATGCCTCTCTGTACTTAACTACGTGAATCTTGAGAAAGCAGATTCAGTCTATGGCTGGGTCCTTACAGGAAGCCTTTCCAGTGTGGTAGGATCTGCCAGAGTTTATACTGCTGGCATAGCTTTCAGGAACCTAAGGTCATTTCCACATCATAATGAGGTGTCAGAGTAAGCAAGGCTGACTTTTCAAAGCTCTCTGTCTCTGTCTCTCTCTCTCTCTCTCTCTCTCTCTCTCTCTCCCCCTCTCCCTTCCCTCTCCCTCTCCCTTCCCTCTCCCTCTCCCTCTCTTTCCCTCCCTCTCTCCCTCCTCCTTCTTCTTCTTTGTCTTTTTCTCCTCCTCCTCCTCTGCCTCCCACTGCCACCTAGCCTTGCCTAGCCTGAAGCCACCACCACTTTGTTTGTCCCATGTTTGATGTACATAAAAATATGATGCTGATTAAGGGACCAAAGCTTCATTAAACTGCCCAAAAGGTCCATGACACACAAGAGGTTAAGAATCCCTGCATTAGACCAAGGTTAGGGTATTTTTTAAAGATTTTTACTATTGTTTAAAGGAAATAAGGTAATCAATCAATCAACAACCTGCTAAAAGCATCCAGATGATTCAGTGAATAGAGAGTGGGACCTAGAGTAAGAAAGACCTGAATTCAAATCTGGCTTCAGATAGTTGCTAGCTATGTGACCCTAGACAAGTCATTTAATGTCTGCCTGCCTCAGTTTTCTCATCTGTAAAATGGAAATTATAGTAGCACCCCCAATCCAGGATTATTGTGAGGATAAAAATGAGACATTTGTAAAGATATTTGAAAGGATTTTTGTAAGTGTTAGCTAATATTAACACAAATTTATTAGGTGCCTACTGTATGACAAGTATGGTGCTAGATTCTGAGAATCCAAAGACAAAAGTGAAAACAGTCTTTGCCCTCAAGAAATTTACAGTCCAGTTGAGGGAAACAATAAATACATATATAGACATATATTCCATATTGTTTAAAATGCTTATTGAATTGAATATAGGTCTTTGCATGAAGAAGTGGGGGTGAGGGCATATTGAGGAATGGATGGAGAGTCCATAACATTACCAAATAGGGCTCCAAGGAACCTTATCAGGAATAACAAAAAACTTTCATAAGGGTACTGTCTTCTGATTTCTTGATATTTTTACTCCCACTTCCCTCTTCCCTCCCCCATGCCTCACCTCCTGTCTGCCATATCAAATAATGTTGTTCCCTCCAAGGTTTCCCACATTGTCAAATATTTGGAAATGTCTCTGAGGTCCTCAATCTCAACCATAGCTAAGCCAAGCTACACAGATTTAACTCCTTTAATCTTCCTTCATAAATTAATCCCTCTGAACCCTTCATCATTTTCCTTGAGCAAGATTCAAACAAGGAAAAGCATCTCTTGGTTTCCATGTTACACAAGTCTCAGACTCATGGTAAGTTGACAAGTTTCTCTTGTGGAATGGGAGAAACACCATCCCATCCCAGAGATAAACCAATCCTGACTAGCTGTAGAGGGACACCAGGAGAGGAATCCGAACTTCTGTAGGAGGATGCTGCTTGTCCAAAGAGGATGCTGCTTCCCCAACTTAGAACTAAAAGGAACCTGAAAGACTGGAAAGCCCCAGCACACTGAGATGGTGGCAGAGCCTGGGTTTGAGTCCAAATGTTCCTCCACCTATTCCTGTCATCTTTCCTTTGATACCTCCAATCTATCAATATCCAAGTCTGTTCTCTGGATTGACTCTTGGGGGGCAGAGGGGAAGGAAAAATATATAAACACACACATAATATAGGTATGTGTGTATGTATGTATGAATTTCCTTTGAACTCTCTCTTTTCCACCCTTTCCCTTGAAACTATAGTTCTTCCATATATGGCTATAGAACTGGAGGTAGAAGGGACCTCAGGGGCCATTTAACCCAACCCCTCATTTTACAAATGAGGAAACTGAGGCTCAGGCAGTTCAGGTGATTTGTCAAAGGTCACATAGGTATTAAGTTTCAGAGGTGGTTTTTAGACCCAGGTTGGCTGACCTTCACTGCTCCTTCCACCCAAATGTTGGTTGACTTTTAAATATGGACATAGCTCTTAATTTTGGTTCAAATAATGAGTTTCATAGCATTTAGAATTGTGAAGGGACTTAGAAATCATTTACTTCATCCACACCACCCTCTCCTCTCATTTTTCAGAGGAGGAAAATGAGGCCAATTGAAATGACTTTCAAAGGTCATCCAGTGAGTTAGTAGCAGGGAAGGCATTTGAATAAATACTTCAGAATATTGTGATTTCATCAGTGTGTGCAATCACCCAGAAAGTCACCTCTTTGCAACTTAGTGCCAGTCTTCAGGAATTTCTGTGGATTAAAAAAAATCTCCCGCTGCAGCTAACTAGGTGATAAGCATTTTTGGATTCAGCCAATCTAGTCTTTGGATGAGTAGCATACAGTTTAAGGCTCCATCCTCACTTATTGTTCTCTGGGCCTCAGTTTCCTCATCCATAAAATGATAAAGCTGGACTCTACGGCCTTTAGGACCCCTCCCACCTCTAAATTTCTGATCTTATGATCCCATGCTCTTTCCTATGCTTGATCGCACCAACCAGAGAGCATACTCCATGTTCTCAGATTTCAAGAACCTGGGGTCACCTCCCAGCCAAGACAAGGCATCAAGAATCTTTAGGAGAGCTCAAATAATAATAATTGACATTTATATACCATTTTAATGTTTACAAAGTACTTTCCATGAATTATCTCATTTAATCCTTACAACAGCCCTATAGGGAAGCCCAGAAAGCATGATCAATTCTATTTTTCAGATGAGAGAACAAAGGTGCAGGAAGGTTAAATAATTTCCCCATGATCACATTGCTAGTAGGTGTCAGCCACAGGATTTGATGGAAAGACAAAAATAAAAGAATCCCCACCCTGGAGGGGCTTATCTTCTCTCAAGGAGATACCCAGGTTTTCCATAAATATAGGAAAAGTATGCAGATCTCTCCAAAAGTCTTTCTTCTCTACCATTTCTGGTCTCTATTTTTCTTATTTTTTTGCGTCATTATCATTTCCTCTTCCCAACGATTAGAACTCTCTTTTAAAACAAAGATGTGAAATTTTGCAAAACAGATCACCACACTGACCATACATGACAGCATATAACCCATTCCTCATCTGTAGACTACCACCTCCCTACTGAGAGAATACAAGGTTTCATCATCAGTCCTTTGGATTCAATTCAATTCAACAAGTATTTATTTAACACTTACTATATGTAAGACAGTGCAATAGCTCCTGGGCCTTTGTCCAGCCTGGTTTCCCTTCTTGATGAATTCTAATTTGACAAAATCTTTTCTAAAATGTGGTATCATCTCATCTCAAGGCACAGGACTGAACTGAATCATCCACGAAGGTTTGCAACCCTCCAAGGAAGGAAGAAGGAAGGAAGGAAAAAAACCATTAAGGTCTCCATATTTCTATAGCTTCCTAGTGTGCAAAGATAATGTGGCAAGGTAGAAAGTGAGCTAGATTCAAATTTAGGAAAAACTAGGTTCAAATGGTTCAAATGACTCATACTGATTGTGTTACCCTGGGTAAGTCACTTAATGACTCAGTGCCACAGGCAACATTCTAAGAGAGTAAGTGGCAGATCTGGATGAGCTGAGGATGTTTCCCTACCATATGCTCTCTGTACCAATAAAATCACAGATCTGGGTCAAAAACAATGACCAACACCCCTCCCCCCCCAAAGAAAAAAACATAGGCTTACCATGTTATGACTAGGACCCATGATAGTCATGACTACATCAGAGCTGACCAAGCCAGTGAGTATTGAAGAAGACTCTAGGCACAATGACCCAGTTGTCCAGGCATTTTCCAGATAGCACCATGTCTTTTTAAAAAAATTATCCCCAAAAGTCACTTTGAACCCTTCTGATCTCTCTTCTCCATGAAATATAGCCCTGTGATTAGATCCCCATGGTGAAATATTGCCCACTGATTAGGTCGCAAGCTCTGAAATACGAGCAGGCATTTAGATCCCCACCTTGGAAATGCAACCCACTGATTAGATCACCCCTATGAAATATAACCCTTGGATTAGTTCACACCAGTAAAATATGGCCCCGATTGGATCACTGCTGGGAAGTCTGAGTTACTACCTGGGAGTGGGACTTTTACCATATCCACAGAAAATAAAATATAAGTATATTGAGATCGTGTGAAAGCAGAGACGATAAATTAATAATGTTGAAGCATCACAACTAGGACTTTCTTAACAGAGGAAATGTTGCAGCTGGGATAGTCAGAGGTGTGCTGGTAAATGTTTAACAACCAGCTCTCAAAAAATAGCAATGTATCCCCAACACATTTTTAAGTTTAATATGTATTACTAACATTTTCTCCAATACTTTCTTCAGTCTAGGAATCAACAAAATAAATCAAGCCCTGATTTGTCCTGTTTGCTGATTTCTGAAGGGCAAATGCTCACAATGAAAATTTAACCATCAGCTGCCAGTTCAAGCTGACTCCAGGACACCTCTGGCAGGGTTGAATGGTCTGATTAACCCCTGTGCCTTTGAAGACTGAGCCTATGGCAAAGTCCATATCTGCCTCACCTTCTACATGATTCTCATCCCAGAACTCCTTTCAATCAGAGGCAAGCCATTCTTCCTCCTGAGTCTAGGAAAGACTAGAGGCTTAGTGTGTCTCTAGTCCATACATCATAATAACATACATTGATTGAGCACCTACTTCATGCACAGTACCATGCAGGGACTGGCTTAAGTGGGTGGGCCTCTTAGTGTAGAATAATGTGCTATGTAAGATCTGAGGGGGGGAAGGTCCAGAGACTCAAAGAATAAGAAACAACGTTAGATCGCAGAATGTCAGAGGGACCTTGAAATATCCAAAGCCTATGAGCTATCCCAAACTGGAATGGGCAGGCATAGGAGAGGGGAGGATTTTGGTTGAAAACTAAGAAGTTTGGAAGAATGAAGAATTTGGGCAGGGTGGTGGCAATGAGTTTCGTTCAAAACATGTTGAGTTTGAGGTGCGTAAGAGACATCCAGTTGGAAATGTCCAGTAGGTGGCTGGTGGTGTGGGACTGTAGTTGAGAGAGACTAGAACTGATCGGGGAGTCTTCTGCATAGGGGTGATGATTGAACCTGTGGAAGTTCTCCAACTCACCAAGAGAGAAAGTGGAGAGAGAAAAGAAGAGGCATCCAAGTGTTTCCATTTCCTTCATCTGATCTGCATATGGCAAAAATTCAAGGACCTTCACCATCTCAGCTGTCCTTCCCTGTGTTCCCTCCAGCTTATCAATGTCGTTCCTGAAATATAATACCCGAAAGTGAACAGGATACTTGAGCTGTCATCTGGGCAGGGCAGAGTACAAAGGGACTATTGTTTCCTTATTCTCAGATGCTAAGCTTCTCTCAATATAGCCTAGCATGTTATTAGGTTTCTTGCAAGGCTGCTATATCACACAGCTGCCATGTGGAGTTTGTGGTCCACTACAGCCCCCAGATCTTTTTTAAAGGAAACTATTGCCTACCTATGCCTCTCTTGTTTTGTATTTCTGAAAAAGAATAGTTTAATCCAAGTGTAGTACATTACATTGCTCTCTTATTCAGTTCTGCTAAATGTCCTAGCCTGTCAAGATTGGTAAATGTCAAAATATTGTCAAAAGAAGAAAGGCAGGAAGGAATGTAGGAAGGAAGGAAGGGAGGAAGAGAGGAGAGAGGAAGGAAGGAAGGAAAGGAGGGAAGGAAGGAAGGAAGGAAGGAAGGAAGGAAGGAAGGAAGGAAGGAAGGAAGGAAAGTGAGAAGAAAGGAAAAAGGAAGGAGAGACAGAAGGAACTAGAAAGACAAGAGAAAGGAAGGAGGAATACTTACAACCACCTTGGAAGGTAGATGTAATTTCACTGAACTCCAGTCTCCTCATCTGTAAAACGGGCATAATACTTGGGCTTTCTAACTTATAGGTTTGTTGGAAAGAGATGGCCTTGGAATCCTTCAAGTCCAATATGAATTTGAGAAATTGCAGTGGGAAGAGTACCCAACCTTAAGGGAGTAGAGCTGGGTTCAAGTTCTGGGCTCTTACACAGACTCACTGTCCTGACTTAGATAAATTACTTGATTTCTGTAACATTCTTCCTCTATAAAGTGGGAATAATAAAGCATGTCCTTCCTACCTCCCATAATTGTTGTGAGCATCAAACGAATTGATGCAGAAAGTGAGGTGTGCAAATATAAAGCAGCAAATAAGTGTGATCTTATAGGGTGTGATGGGAAAGATGCTAGGCTTGAATCAAGAGACCTGGGTTCAAATCCTACTCTTCTGCTTATTAGTTTTGTGACCATGAATAAGTTTCTCCTCCTCTCTAAGCCTCAGTTCCCTTATCTGTAAAATGGGTGTGAAAATGATAATTAATTATCATAATATAATAAAAGCTGACATTTATATAGCACTTACTATGTGCCAGACACTGGATTAAGTGCTTTACAATTATTATCTCATTTGATTCTTGCAACAACTCAGTGAAATAGGTGCTATTATTATCCTTATTTTACAGATGAGAAAACTGAGGCAGACAGAGGTTAAATGACTTGTCCAGGGTCACACAGCTAGTAAATGTCTGAGTCTAGATTTGAACTCAGGTCTTCCTGACTCCAGGCCCAGCGCTTTACGCACTATGCCACCTAATATAATAATTATAATAACAATGATTCATACAAATTTAAGAACAATACTTTTAGAAATGTTGCCAGACCAAACACTCATAATCTCCAAAATATATGAAATGAGAAGCGTTAAAAGTATAGAAACCTAGTGGAAGAAATCAAAACCATGGGAGAACAGAATGAAGTACTCCATTGCCCCGTCTTCTCTAAGAATGGTCTCAATGATGAGACCTGTGAGCCTGCTGAAGAGAGGGACAGTTAAGGGGTGCCATAGTGCATACAGTCCCAGGCCTGGAGATATAAAGATTCATCCTCCTGAGTTCAAATCCTTCAGACACGCACTAGCTCTGTGGCCCTGGGCAAGTCACTCAACCCTGTTAACTTTGCCTCAGTTTCCTCATCTGTAAAATGAGCTGGAGAAGAAAATGGCAAACCAATCAAGCATCTCTGCCAAGAAAACCCAAAATGAGATAATGGAGAATCAAACATGACTGAACAACAAGCAACAATGAAGAGACGCCTGTATCCCAATACTTCTAATCAATTACAAAAAGTAATCATCTTAGGAGACAGTGTGGCACAATAGAGAGTGTGCTGGATTTGGAGTCAAAGAACTTGAGTTCAAAAAGCCTACCTGTACTGCTTACTAGCTGAGCAATCTGGGCAAATCCTTCCATCTCTCTGGGCCTCAGTTTCCCCATCTGTAAAATGAAGAGGCTGGGCTAGATGGCTTCTGAGTCCCCTTTGGGCTCCAGGGCTATGTTTCTATGGTCCTTAGTCACTTGGTCTTCCCGGGCCTCAGTTTCCTCATCTATAAAATGAGGGGGTTGGACTCCGTGGCCTCACTAACTCTCTGATTTTCTGGTCATGTGATCACATCTGCCTGCACCCCAGTCCACAGAATATTAAATGTGAAAGAATAATAGCAAGTTGGAGGTTGTCTCAGGACCATTTCTATCGGAACTCAGTTGAACAAAATACGAAGACCGAGATAATAGTAATCATATCTCATTTTTATATAGTACTTTAAAGCTTACAAATCACTTTCATTCATGATCTCATTTGAGATGTATAGGGTTGTTATAGGGAACTCACTTTATAAGCCGTAAAGTGCTATAGGAAGTGAATTATTACTGTTATTGTGGTTATTGTTATTACTGGTCTTCTTGTTGGTGCTGCTGCTGCTGCTGATATTAAGAGACCACAGGGCTGCTGCAGATCTTTCATAACATTTGGGCTGAAGAAGCTTCCAAGGTATTGCACAGAACAGATAAAAAATATTAGGCTCAATCTTAAATTCCAAAGTAGTCAATACCTCCCTGGTGGGGGAGGGGGATGGTTTGAAATGATCCAGGGGGTGGTAGTAGCCTCAGATGCAACTGGGGGGCATTGAATAAAAATAAGGGGGTGGTGGAAGCATAAGGAATGAAGAGAAGAAAATCTTGAAAAACCATTTGTACATGTTTCATCTGTGGTGTAACACAGTTAAAGTTGTAGTGATTACATTATTTTCCAAATAAACACACAAAATGCAAGCTATAACCCATCAGTGGTCAAGTCCTCCAACAGATCTTAAGAAGTGAGTGTTGGGGGCAGCTAGATGGCATAGTGGATAGAGCACCGGCCCTGAAGTCAGGAGGACCTGAGTTCAAATCTGACCTCAGACCAAACACTTGACACTTACTAGCTGTGTGACTCTGGGCAGCTCACTTATCCCCATTGCCCAACCGAAAAAACAAAGAAAAAATGAGTGTTGGCAGGCAAGAAGGAATTTTCAGGAAGTCCAACATGCATCAGCAGGAATATGTGCATGTAATGACTTGTTTACAATACAATACTATATGGTTACATGACATTATTGCATCATCAAAATTTCAATGCAGAAAAAACCCACCAATTTACAATAAATTATTAAATTTAAGATGTGTCATTTTTTAAAATGTATTTTATGTGTATTTTTTGAAATGATGCAATTTAAAAAAAAACATTAAAGGGTTAAAGAGAGTACAGTTCCAGGGTGGTGCTGAGTAATTTTTTTTGAAAAGGGGGCAGTAGGCCAAATTAGTTTGGAAACCTTTGGTCTATATCCTCAATCTCAGGGACAGTCCTGTTTAGATGTTCTCTGATAGTCTGGAGTTCTAGGTTTGTCTCTTGGAGGACAAAGTCCCTTAATCCTCCAGGCAAGGAAGTCACAGACTGGCTAGGCATGACCTGGGTAGTCAGTGGCAGGTGAGGAAGTAGGCATGGCTGTGGAGGGAGAGATGAAGGAAGGGAGGCGGGGGTGGCAGAGCCAAACATCCCATCATTTCCCTGCAGCAGGCAGACTGACGGCCTTATCGAGGATTTGTGAGCTTGTAAGACATAGCCAGGGCTATCAGGCCATCTCCAGCAGGGCACGTCAGCTTAGGCCTTATCTTGCTCTGCCATCTTTTCCTGTGATTGAGGTGAGAGTCCACCCTCCTCTCACCCCCCTCCCATTTCTTGTGGTGGAGGCAAAGGAGCATAGGGGAGGGCTAATAGGTCAAAGAGGCCTCTTGTCAAGTTGTCAAAAAACATCGACCTAAGTTCAGATCCTGATTTTGACTCTGCTCTCCTAGTGACATTAGGAGAATGATTTCATTTCTCTGACCTCAGTTTCCATATCTGTCCAAGGATCGTTATGAGGATCAAATGAAATATTCTGTGTAAGGCTGTTTATAACCCTGAAGACTAAATAGGAGTTATAATTTAGGAGGCATCATGATGTGCCATAAAGAATTTGGGATCTAGAGTCAGGGTTCCATGCTTGTCCCATTACCTGTGTGAATTTAATCATGTCATTTTAAACTTTCTAGGACTAAGTTTCCTTATCTTAAAAATAAGGAACTTGGACTAAATCTTAAACATCCTTTCTAAGTATAAATCCTCTGCCCTGCCCATCAAGAAAGGGCCATCCATGCCTGTCTTCCCCAGTCAATCAATCAATAAACATTTATTAAGTATCTACCATGGTGCCAGGCATTGTGCTAAGCACTAGAGATACAAAAAGAGGCAAAAGATGCTTCCTGCCCTCAAAGACCTTACCATCGAGTGGGGAAAACTTTCCCAAGGAAGGAGAGAAGAGGGAAGATTATAGGTCTTTTTCTGGGGCTACCCTTCTCCTCCATCCTTTGATGCCCTTCCTGTTGGCCATTGTCTTCTACCTGTCAGATCCCCAGGGGTGGTGCAGAGTTGAAGGGAAGCAAGCAGCAGCCATCAGGAAGAGGGGAGACAGATTATAGAATGTCTCAGCTCACAAGCTAGAAGAAGAGATTGTCTTGACCAACCCCTTCATCTTACCATTGAGGTGACTGAATCCCAAAGAAGGAACTTGGCTTGGTAAGGTTATATGGCAAAGAAGAGCAGAGCCAAGCCAAGAACACAGGCATCCTAACACCCTGTCTCGTGTTTTTTTTTCTCCTATTTGTCTTGTTCAGCTATTTCTTGCTAGCTGGAGGAGGTGAGGAGTGCATCAGTCAAGGTGAGGGAGGAGACACCTTACTTGGTGCACACTGCCCCCTGAAATGGGAGGCAGAACACTAAAGTCATGGGTTCAAATCCCAGCTCAGCTTCTTACTACCTTGAGCTAGCCATTTAATTAACTCTTCTGGTCCTCAATTTCCTCTTCTGTAAAATGAGGGGGTTGGACTCAGTGACCTCTAACTGTCCTTTCCAGCTCTAAATCCTATGAGATCCCAGGCTGAGGTGGTTGCCATGGTGATGGGGTTGTCAGGGAGCCTCTGGGATGACCAAAAGAAAAATGGTGAAATACTGAAAAATAATAAGGAAAAAAGCTGCATGTCAGCAGGAAACATTTTGGGTGACTCGTGGCCAAGGTTTAGGACAATCCGGTCAGCTATAGGTCTAGAAAATGGACCCAAAGACCAAAAGGGCCTGACAGGGCAGACTTGAGGCCCCATCTGGGCAGAAAGAGGAGTGTCCATCTGTCTCCTTTCTGGGCATCTGCCTCCTCTTTAAGAGGGGCCATTGGATCAGACAAGCGCTGAGGCCCTTAACTCCTATAAACCAGTGGTTAGATGCAGTCCTCGTCTAGATAGGTGAATAGGCAGACCAGGCATTTGTTAAGCATTTCCTGTGTGTCAGGAACTGTGGTAATCACCAGGGCTGAAAATAAAGGCTGGCAAAATAGTCTTGCTTTCAAGAGTTTACGTTCTAATGAGGAAAAACAAGACATAAAGGGGAGCTGGAAAACAGGGACGGGAGAAGGACGGGAAGTTTTGAGGGGTCAAATGGGTCAATGGAAGTAAGAGAGTGGGGAGTGAGGTAAACCTCGGATTAGGTACAGTCTTGCCTAGAGGCAGTGGGATGAACAAAATGACCTCTAGCTCTGGGACCAAAGGATCTATAGTAATGAATTATATTATGAATAACTCTAGATAGGAAAGGTCTATTTGTGATTTGGGGTCAGTTCTAGAAACAGAGGTACCAGGAGGCCAGTGCCTTGTGGAAAACCTAGAACAAATCTGTTCTGTTGGCCTGTTCCTAGGAGAAGAGGAACGATGGAGAGGGGAATGATCAAGAGAAATCTCAGCCACTACACATTCTAGCCTGTAGCTTGTCATTGTCTGATACAGAAATAAGAAGTGGCAGAAACGGATCTAGGCTACATGAGAAGAAATCATTTCTGGCAATTAGAGATATTGATGAACAGAGTGGACTGCTTCGAAAAGTAGTGAGCTCTCCAGCCCTGGAGGAGACCACCTGGAAACTCAATAGTCACTTTTAAGGAATGGTGTGAGGGTGTTTCTTTTTTAATTCCTCTCTACCCCACCCCCACCCTTAGCTCTCTATCTGGACATCTCATTTCCTTCCTTGGGCCTCTACTCTGCACATACCTCCTATAAGAGTGACCCACAAAAGCATCACAGAAGGCTCAAGCACAAACCAAGGAATGGGAAAGAGCCAGCTGTGTGTGTGAGCCAGCTCATACTGACTCTCAAGGGCCAATCATTAATAATTACTATTTAATCATTAAATTACACCTTGGAAATCATTAAATTCTACATAAATCAGCCTTGATTTATTGTTTTATTGATTGTCTAGGCAGGTACTTTTTTTTTCTGAGAACTGGTTCTTAAATATTTACCTACATAGCCCTAAAACTCAGCTGTGGGCACAACCCTGAACCCCAAATCATAGTCAAAGAGTGAGCAGTATGTGCTTGCCATCCAGGGAAAACTTCCTGGAAGAGGGGGTTGTTGGTGACCAGTGATGATGATGATGATGATATTGTCACGTTCCTATAGTGCTTAAAGACTTACAAAGGACTTTCCTCTCATAACTCTGAGAGGTAAGGGATGTATATTATTTTCTCCATTTTACAGATAAGGAAACTGAGGCACTGAGGGGCAAAGTGACTTTGCCCAAGGTCACACCACTGGTAATTGTTAGAGTTAGGATTTGAACCCAGGGCTCCATGACTAGTGTTTTTTTTCACTATCCCATAAGGCAGAGGGAAGGAGGCCAGGAGCTGACAGGTCCAGGGCAGGTGCCACACTACATCAGGCACATAAGAGATATTCAGAGAATACGCAGGATTGGCTGTCACAGTGTCTGCTATCCTCTGACATGGGAATAGGAGGGGGCTGAAAGCTGTTGATCTGTGTCAGCCTAACAGGTAGGGGAGGCTTACTCCATCTGGCTCTGTTTTTCTCCCACTGTCCTGAATGCCTCAGTGTTTTAATTCCCTCCTGCTCCCTGTTTTTCTGTTTCCATCTTGAACTTGGCATCTGTTTCCGGTTCCTTTCCTCCCACTCCTCCCCCTGCACTCATTGTTTCTGCCATCATTCTTTTATTCAAGTACTTCTGAGTGTCTCTTTACAACTGTTCTCAGAGCTGTAAGTGGTTCAGGTTTCCTCTGTGGGGACCCTGGACCATTGTGGGTAGGGCTGGGGATGCAGGGCTCAAGGGGCTGGATCCTATCTTCACCTGGCCCAGTGATGATTGGTCCCCTGAAACCAAGTTCTTCCTTATCAGAACCAAACTGTGCCCCACTCTCCCACCCAACTCCCCAGCAGGGCCTTCAAAAACTGGAACCAGGCCTGGCCATGTTGACATTATTCTCTGAACCCCAGTAACAGAGTGAGATGGTAGTGTAATGGATAGGTCACTAGTTCTCTGACCCTTGACAAAAATTTAATCTCTCTTAGCCTCATTTTCCTCATCTGTAAAAAGGGGACAATATTATGTGATTTATTCAATTCAACAAGCATTTATTTAGGACCTACTGTGTGCCAAGCAAGTACTGTGGTTAAATGAAGGGGATATAAAAACAAAAAGGAAACAGATCCTGCCCTCACAAAGCTTACTTTCTACTTTAGGGCAAAGGGGAACAACATGTCCCATATAGTACAAAGAAAGTAAAGGAGGGAGACAAAACTTGGAGCTGGGAGGTCAGGGATAGCTTCACAAGAGAGGGGACATAGCACCTGAGAATTTCTCTCCAGAAATTCATCCGGATTTTCTTGTCTATGCCTCTAATCTACTTACCTGTGTACATGTGGCAGCCTCCCAATAGAATGCAAACTCCCTGAGGGCAGGAACTATTTCAGTTTTGTCTTTATCTACTCAGTGCCTAGCACAGTATCTGGCATATAGTAAATGCTTGTGTTGAACATAATAAGCACTTAATAAATATTCATTCAGTTAAGTTGAGATGAGCCTCAAAGAGAGACAAAGATTCTTAAAGGTTTTGTTCTATTGATTATTTCCCATTTGTCCCGTATATATCTTGATTCTACAGAGTTATTTGCATGTTGTCTTCCCCATTAGACTGTGAGCTCCTCAAGGGCAGGGACTGTCTTTTGTCTTTCTTTGTATCCCCAGTGCTTATTTGTGTGCCTAACACATAGTAGGTACTTAATAAAAGCTTATTGACTGAGAACTGACAGGTACATTGAAAGTGAAAGTTTGCAAAGTGCTTTATGCACTTTATGTCATCTGATCCTCCCAACAACCTTGTGGGGTAGGTACAAATCTTATTGTCCCCAATTTACAGATGAAGAAATTGAGGCCTAGGGAGGCAAAGTAATTTTTTCATGATCACATAGTTAGTAAGTATCAGTGTCATGTATTGAGCCCCAGGATCCCTCATCTACAGGTCCAACCCTCAATGCCACAATTCCTCTCCAATGAGGAGGAAGTGATTTATGGTGGAGAGGATAAGGGCAGCTTGTGTGAATGAAGAAATGGAAGATTGGGCATCCAATCTGAGGGATAGTTAGAAATGTATCACAAAGTATGTGACAAGGAGTAGTATGAAATAAGGCAGGTGGGAGCAGTTTTGTGGAGGACATCAAATCCCAGGCTATAGAGTTTGCATGTTGCCCTTTAGGTAGTAGGGAGGTTTTTCTAACACAAGAGTAACTTGGTCAGACCTGTGCTTTAGGAAGATTATTTTTTGATAAATGTGTGGAGAATGGATTGGAAAGGGAAGAAACTAGAAGCAGAGAGACCAATTAGGAAGCTATTGTGGCAGTCTATGAGAGAGGTGATGGGGGCTTGAACTATGACGGTGGTTGCATGAGTGGAGAGAAGACAGATGCAAGATGTGTAATGAGGATAGAGTCAACAAGACCTGTAAAACAATTGCATGAAGAGATAAGAGGGAAAAGAGAAGGACAATTCCTAGGTTACAAACCTGGGTGACCAGAAGGAAATTGAGAAGTCTCAGAGAGGGGTAGGTTTGGGAGAAGAAAACAATGGTTTCTGTTTTGGACAGATTGAGTGTGAGATGCCCAGATGCCTGTGAGATTTCAGGAAGAATATATTTTATAAATTTTCAAGCATCATTGAAATAGGAGGTATTGTTCTACCTGAGTGACTGTAAGAAATTCACTTTCTCTCTTTGGACCTCAGTTTCTTCATCCATAAAAGGAGGAAGGTGGCTAAACTACATGATCATTCTGGTCAGGAGTTACCCAGTGTAAATCTTATGATCCCATGATCACATGTGTGCCCGGTTTGTAGATTGGGAAATTGAGTGCCACGGATTTTAAGTTAGATAGTGTGTACCTAGAATATCCTTTCTTCCCATCTTGGTCTTCCCAATCCCAACACATCCTTTAATGCCTAATTGACTTGCTATTTCTTTCAGGAAACTGCTTTACCTAGGAGACAACTAGGCGTCTTAGCCCCTCCTCTTGCTACCCTCAGGCTTTGCCCCATACCTGACTTAACCAGATTCCATTTTTCTCATAGATTTCGCCCTTGTTCCTTTTGACCACCTAGCTGAGCTCTTGTCTCTCCTCCACCCCCTGCCACCCTCAGCTTATTCATCTTCCTCCTCCCTCAAACTCTTTCAGGAATAGGCTGTCATCCCCCCTCCCCCACCACAACCTTGTGAGGCAGGAAGTTTCAGTATAACCCCCATTTTACAGGTGAGGAATTTCAGGGACGAAATGTTCACGTAGTGAGTCGGTGTCAGGGTGGAGAGTTGGATCTAGGTCTTCTGCACTGGGAGCTCCTTCCCCTGAATGCACTAAGTTTTTGTTTTTGTTTTTTTGTTTGTTTTTGTTTTTGTTCATTTAGCTTGTCTTTTTGTTTTCTTTTAGTACTAGTTGGTAAAGTTACCTCATGTTCATCTCAACTAACCAGCCTTTCGACAAGTATTACTAAACACTCACTATGTGCCAGGCACTGTGCTAAATACTAGGGATATCTAAACAAACAAACAAATGAACAAACAAACAAAAACAGAAAAGGCAAAAAAAAAAATAGTTCCTGACCTCTAAGAGCTCACATTCAGATCTCAAAACTCTGCTTTGTATCCCAGTACACCACACACACAGATGCACTCTTCCTGGAGATATCAGAGTACTGACCTTAGTTACCAGACACCTCTAGGGAAGGCACTGACCCTCCATCCAACTTTGTGGTAGGATGCAAACATCCTGCTCCACTCAGCTGCTGACCAAGGGGAAGTCATTGACCTCTCTGTCACTTAGTTTCCTCCTCCTCCTCCATACAATAAGAATATAGGTGATCTCTGTGGTCTCTTACGTTGTAAATTCTATAATTCTATGAATTGTAAGCCCTCTGAGGGCTTAGGCTATGTCTAAATTCTCACTGTACAATATTTACTTCAGCACTCCACACAGATGAGGGCTCGGTATTATCTTCTTTGTGATGACATTGAATTCTAAAAGCTCTTTCAGATCACATTCTGTGTTCTAAGAGACTTCCCAGCTCTGATATTCTGTGTTCTAAGAGCTTTCCCAGTTCTGATATTCTGTGTTCTAAAAGCCCTCCCAGCTCTGACACCTTTGTTCTAAAGGCCTTCTTAGCTCTAATATTTATTTTAAGCCCCTTTTACTTCCGATGTTCAATGTTCTTAAGCCTTTTCCATCTCTGGCATTCTTTGCCTCTGAGATCCCTCACAACCCTGACATTCTATATTCTGAGGCTCCTCCCCGGTCTAAGTTCCTAGGACCTGGAATCCAGTGGCCACGTGCTTCCGGTGGTAATTGTCATCCTCTGGAGCCCAGTGAGGGAGCCCACTTGGTCTCTCCTGTCCAGATGAGTGAGGGGAACTGGACAGGATGACTTCCCCTCCCTCCATCCCTTCCTTCTTGCTACAATGTATATATTTTTTCTAATCGCTCTGACTGCTGATAGTTATCTGGCTTTGCAAGAGAGTGAAAGAGACTTTGTGTCAAACGTTGAAAAATGACTTTTCAGGCAGCCTCTCTCCCTCCTGAAAGAGGTGACGTGCTCAGAGCATACAAATCACTCAGCACTCGAGCGTCTAGTATGGGGAAGGAGAGTGTGTTTAGATTGCTAAAAAAAAAACCCTGCCGTCCCTTCCCAAGGTCATGGGTAGGCAACTTGCTATATTGGACTATGGGGAGCAATCATGTCCTGAAAACTAGAGATGGACCTCAGGAAGGTCAAATAAGGGCCCTAGCTCAAGGATGGGACACCCCCAGTTTGGAAGAGCCAGACCTTTTAGGTCATCCAGTGCAGAGCTGTGCCAAGGGCATGGGAGGGTGTCACGTAGATGTGGGAGGCATTGAAGCTCCAGGAGGCATGAAAACCTAACACTTCAGCTTCTCATTTGTGCATAAGACCTGATCTACCACATGACCTCAGAGAAGTCACTTAACCTCTGTGGTCATGGTATCCCCATTGGTGATATGAAGATAACGATAGTATGCTATATAACACTTCACTTTATTATCCACTCTTAATTGATGAAGCTCTGCCCTGTGTATCCTAAGGGCCCTCCCAGCTCTGACATTCTGTTCTAAGGACCCTCCCAGCTAACTCTGACATTCTGTGTTCTGAGGGCCCTCCCAGCTCTGACATTCTCTGTTCTAAGTCCCTCCCAGTTCTGACAGTCTATATTCTAAGGTTCTTCCTAGTTCTAACATTCTAGATTCTTTAGAGCCTTCCAGTTTTTCCAGAATATTCAATTAGCCAAACTCCTTCTTCCCCAACCAAGCCAGCTAATACTTTACTGTTTTGCTTTTTTAGAAGAGTGGGATATCTTATGTCAATCAGGGAATCCAAGTCTCCAAGGAGACTAGAGCCCAGGAGCAGAGTGTCTACAGGCTCATGCCCCTACTTAATTCTCCCTCCAGACGTCAGAAAGTCTAGGTCTACCTTCCCCTACCCAGTAAGATCCAAAGAAGTGGTCTCATTGCTGTCTCCCTCTGTCACTCCCTTCTCACCTCCCTTCCTCTGCCCCAGAGCTGTTGTAGCAAATCAAGATGCAGTATGGAAGCCTGATTACACCAGATATAATTATGAAAGTTTTGACAGAGTGGAATGGGTGCTAGGATGCCTGGGTTCCTGAATTGCTCTGAGTTTAGTCTGGTCACTTCTTGTTTCTCTATAGAAAAGCAGGTATTTCTGTTTTTCTCCAGGATGCCTGAAGTTCACATCTGAGGATGGCTTTTTTTTGCCAGCCTTGACTCTCAATCAGTCAGTCAGTCAACAAGTATTTATTAAGCACTTACTATATGTTAGGCACTGTACTAAGCACTGAGAATACAAATAAAAGAGGACCTCCTAGAGCTTATATTTCAATAGGAGAAGACAACACATAAAATGAAGCTGAAAAGTATGTCAGGACTTGGAAGGCAGGGAGGGGAGAAGATGACAAAGATACCCAGAGTTGGTGCATGGTGGAAAAATCCCAGAGTACAGCCTGGAAAGGAATGGGACATAGATGACTTGAGTGTTCTCTTTAAATGGAGATTCTGTTCTAAGTTATTTTGCTTTTGTGAAGAGCCACCTCATCAAAGGGAAGGTCTGAAGGGGAGCAGGGGATTTCCACTGTGTGAATTCCTAAGTTGCAATGAGGCTTCAGGATAAGGAACTGGGGCATGGTCTACAAAGTGAACCTTGTCTCCATTTCTTGCTTCAATAAGCTAGGATGTCATGGAAGCACCCTGAATCCTCAGGACAGATGAAGTCCTCTTTCCATCCATCTATATCTGGTGCCCAGTGTGGCAGGTCACATAGCCCCACCAAAGAGGAATGCATACAAAAGCTGAGTGTTGCTGGGTAAGCAGTCAGCTCAGTACTGGCTTGTCTTACTCCTTTCTGAGATGTGCTAAGGCAAGACATGTCCCTTCTCTGAGACTTAGTTTTCTCCCTTGTAAATTGAGTAACTTAGACTAGATGATTCCTTAGATACCTCCCAGCTCTGACATTCAATGTTCTAAGGCCCCTTCCAGCTCTGATATTCTGTGTTCTATGATCCCTCCCAGCTCTGATATCCTGTGTTCTAAAGGCCTTCCCAGCTGTGACATTCTGTGTTCTAAGGACCTTCCCAGCTCTGAAATTCTGTGCTCTCAGGGCCCTCCCAGATCTGACATTCTGGGTTCTAAGGCCCTTCCCAGATCTAATATTCCACGTTCTAAGGGGCCTCCCAGCTCTGACATTCTGTGTTCTAAGGTCCTTCTCAGCTATACATTCCATATTCTGACATTTTATGTTTTAAATTCCTATGAGTCCAAAAGATTCTCTGTTTCCTCACAGGGAAAACATCTTATCTTGGCATCATTATTGTTGTTGTAATAGAGGAAGGAGAGGGGAGGAGGAAAGCGATTCCCTCTCCCCTGCCTCTCAGGTTTGCTCTCCTCCCTCCCCTCCCTGCCTCCTATATTATCTCTCACCTCTGGCAATCGTGGCCCTGCTGCCTTCTTTATTTAATCGCCTCCATTGTCTGCTCCTGCAGACTTGTAATCTCCGCTTTGAACACATGTTAACAAATGGGCAAAGTTTTATCAGGAGTCTGGCTTCCCCCACCCCTCCTTGTTCCAGATAAGGCCCTTACTCTTCTTCAGCTCTACCACACTAGAACAAATTCTTTTGCAGTTATTCACAAACAATATAATAACCCAAGTTACTGTGCCAATGAGGCTCAGGAACCCAGAGGCCAAGGGACCTTCCAAGAGACAGAGGACAAGCCCTCATCTGGGTGAAGGATCGACTTGATCCAACCTGAGCATTTTGCAGAGTATGCCTATCAAACACCACATCTCCTTAGGCCACATACTTCAGTCAAACCCTCTGGAATTGTCAGAGGTAGTCATTTGCTGTTTCCTCAATCAGCCAGTGGGGAGAAGGGGTTGGTGATTCTAGGGGGATGATTGCTCAGAAGGGCTGGTCAATGTAAACAACAGGTCCAAGAGGATGTAATGTGGTATTGTGGAAGGAATGGTGGCTTTGCATTCAGGAGGCCTGGGTTTAAATCCTTGTACCAACATTTATTAAATATGTGACCTTGCACAAGTCTTCTTTTTACTCTAAGACTCAGTTTCCAAACCAGTAAAAGGAAGGGTTTGAGTCTAGGTGTAGGAACAGTAGGAACTCTGGCTTTGAGGTCAGAGGGCCTGGATTCGAGTCTCACTGTACTATATTTATTGTGACTTTGGCCAAGTCATGTCCCTTCTTGGAACCTCAGTTTCTCATCTGTACAATATGAAAGTTAAACTAATTGATTTCTAAGGTGCCCTCCATCTCTAATCTATTATCTCTTTCATAGAGGCAGGTAAAGCACACAGTCAGCAAGGTGGCATAGTAGATGAAGTGCTGGAGTCAGGAAGACCTGAATTCAAATCTGGCCTCATACACTTACCAGCTGTGTGACCCTGGGCAAATCACTGTTTGCCTCAGTTTCTTTATCTGTAAAAAAAGGGGGGTTAATAATATCACCTACCTCATAGTGGCACTATGAGAATCAAATGATGTAATAATTGTAAAGTGCTTAGCATAGAACCTGGTACATAGTAAGCACTATATAACAGTTGTTATTCTAGGGCCAACATTTGATGGGTCTACATAGATTAACTGTAGGCAAGTCTCTTTCTATCTCAATTTGCCCATTTCTAAGATGAGGACAATGATAATTGTCTTATTTATTATGAGGAAAGCTTCCCCCACACACATCTGTCTTTCATGCCTAGAACATTCTCTCCCATCACCTCCATTTCCTTTTGGAATCCTCAATTCTCTTCAAGCATTGGCTCAGGTACTATACTTCCCACAGTTGTTAGTGGATTCTCCTTTGTAACAAAATTCCTTTTAACTGACTTTGTATATATACAAGTTGTCTCCCCACGCCCTAACTACAATGTAAGCTCTTTGAAGGCAAGGAAGGACTGTTTAATTTTTGTCTGGTATTCCTAGCACATAGGACAGCTCCTGGTGTCTGATAGACACCTAATAAATGCTTGTTTGTGCTTTTTAAAGAATTATAGAAAGCTTGAGTTGTTATTTATAGAGATCATTGACAAGTCAGAGTCTAGAAGACGACTCCTCCTTTCCTTGGTGGAATTATTCCATGTAAGCAATATTCTCTATATGCCAGGGGACTGGAAACCTATTTGTTTTGCTATTGACTGAGGTGAAATGCCCTTAAAGATTATTTCTGTCTAATCCCTTATTTACAAAAGAGAAAAAACTGAAGGCCAGAGAAGGAAAGTGACTTGACCCAGGTTACAAAGTGACCTGACATTTTTGCATTCTCTCTTCATAGGCAGGAATACTGCTCCTGGCTCTGACTCTTCCCAAGGCCACAGAGAGAAAGTAGAACTCACTTTTCCCCACAAAGACCAGAGTCACAAGAATCACTAAACCAAACCAAGATCAATGACTTACTTAAAGCAAGTGG
>NW_020954662.1:1930202-1937412 GCF_900497805.2 Vombatus ursinus | reverse complement strand
TGTGTGTGTGTGTGTGTGTGTGTGTGTGTGTGTGTGTGTGCTTTCAATTCTTGATGAAAGCTCCAACAATTCTAATTCAAGAGTCTCCAGTTGAATTAGGAAGAGCTCAGGACTATGAATCAGGAAACCAGGGCACAAGGCCACTAACTTGCTGTGTTACCCCAGGCAAATCACTTGCTCTTCTTTAAACTTCAGTTTCTTCTTTTAGAGAATGACAAGGTTGAACTATGGAATCTCTTAGGTCCCTTCAACTCTGTGATTTTACTCATAATGGAAATCACCCAGTGAAACTAACATGGAGATAGAGGAAGGAACACCAAATTTGAAGTCAAAAGACCTGGATTCAAATTACGGTCTTACTCCTTACTGGTTGTGTGCCCTCCAGCAAATTGTTTTCCCTCCATGGCCTTTGATTTCTTCATCTGGAAAATGATAGGGTTGGATCAGATGACCTTTGAGATCCCTTCTAGTTCTCAGTTGTATGATCCTATAAATTCTGCCTGAGAAATCCAGAGGTGTCTGGCTGCCATCTTTACACTTTGCAAAGAAGGGTCACTTATTTTTGTCCACTAATCTTGATTATAATAAATTGCAAATAAGCTAGGTATTAATTCTACCACCTCTTCACGCATCCACTCTGGCCTCTTTGAGAGCACCTAATGGGGTCCAAGATAAAAACCAAGCAGTTGGAAAATTCCATTTGGGAACTTCCCTGGCTCCTTCCTTCACTATTCCTGGCATTCCTGCTATCTGACAGTGTCACTTTAAATTCTATTTACATTCTGCAAAGTACATAATATTTTTATCATGTACTTTCTTAATGTCAATTTCCCCATAATGAGAATAAGGTTGTAAACACCCATATTTTTATAAGCCTATTATAGTCCTCCACATATTCGAAATATGTGAGAGATGTGATCACTTCTTCCAGGAGGTTCATCACATTGGTGAGGAAATGGAGCCCCACCGGGAGTTGGGAATCTAACCCCTGGGGTTCTGTTTCTGGGCTCCAAAGCCAATCTAGCCGTACCACTAAGAAGAACCAAGATACAGGGAGACAATCCAGAAAATAAACTTATTAATTGAGAACTGGGAGACAGGCCAGAGGCGAGCAATACAAATGTCCAAAACTCCAAGGATAGGAGTAGAGAACTGTGTGTTCTATTTCCAGTTCTCCTGCTAATGTACTAAGTGACCTTGGACAGTGCGCTAGGGCCCAAACTTCCTCACCTGTATAAAATCACAATGCTTAGTACATCCAAGATGCTAATAAATGCATGTTAATGATTGATTGGGAGGGGTTCTTTTGGGGAAGTCGGGGTGGAGTATAGGTTATACTACATGGTCTCAGGTTCCTTCTAATTTTAAGATTCTGTAATTTTTCTATAAAATGAGGAGATGGGACAGGTCCCTTGCAGCTCTGATATTTTGTGATCACAAGTATTTTAACCTGGGTTCCATGATCTGTCAAATGGGAAAGTTATGCCCACACTACTCTTATTACACGGTCCTCAAGAGGATAGAATTAAATAATGCATGGAAAAGAGCTTCTGATTTATTAGGGTCATGAGATCTATATCTGAGAAGGGACCTCAGAGGCCATTTAATCCAGCCCCTTCATTTTACAGATGAGGGAACTGAGACCTAGGGAGTTTAAATGATTTGCCCAAGGTCACACAGATAGTGCCAGAAGTGAGATTAGAACTTGGGTCATATGGCTTCAGAGTGAGTAGTCTATGCATTGTGCCATGCTGTGTCACCCTCTTATTACATGATTAAAAGAAGACTTGATGATTCCATCAGCATAGGAAACCCTCTCCATCAAGGGAGATCACAGATTGCAAATTGCAACCCATCTGTGACTCACCAGGCAAATTCTAGCAAGTTGTCTGAGGCTAAGAAGCATATAGGTGGCACAGTCAACAGAGTACTGGACCTGGAGTCAGGAAAACCTGAATTCAAATTCAGTCCCAGATTCTTATTAGCTATGTGACCCTGGACAAGACACTTAACCTCTTTGCCTCAGTTTCCTCATTTGTAAAAATGAAGGTAATAGCAACACTTGCCTTCCAGGTGGTTGTGAGGATAACATGAGATGATATTTGTAAAGTGCTTAACACAGTGCCTTGAACATGGTAAATGCTATATAAATGTTAGCTATTATTAAGAGGCTAAGTTACCTGCACAAAGTCACACAGTTGGTAATATTAGAGGCATGATTTGAACCTGGCTCTTCCTTATTCCAAGACCAATAATCTAGCTTCTGCACCATGTTGTAACTTATTTTATGTAAAATACTATTATTTTCATTATTATAAAGGAACTATTCGATAGAAAAATTAGTCTAAGAAGGAAAAAATTGCCCTGGCCCCAAAGGATTCACATTGTGGGGGAAGTGGGAGATGAAATTGGAGAAAGGTAAATTGGGGCTTGATCATGGAAAGCTTAAATGCCAGGATAATGGCATAATTTTAAAAATTCATCCATTCATTCACATACCATTGGGATCACAGGTTCAATCCCTGGTCCTAGCCCTATGAAGCTTGTACTCCATTAGAACATGAGGGCCCCAAATCCTATAGGATCATGATGCTTCACAACTCTGCCTCTTCTTGGGTCAGCTCAGGGCTGCTGCTCTCCTCAGAATGATTCAAAGCTGATGTGTCCCCAGAGGCTGAGAGGAGGGCTCCCTGCTTCCTCAGTCTGTCCCCCAAATGTCATTTCCCCAGCAGGCTGGCCAGCTGCTCACTATCACATTATTACCTACAAACACAAACTTGAGCCCCTCATCCTCTATGGAAAACAGAACTTCAGGACCAAGTCTCCAGAGACATCAGGCACTTCCAGCTCCCAGAGAACAAGCAGAATTGAGCCTGAGAAATAAAATGAAACCTGCGTCCCCTTGCCATCCTCCCCCTCCCAACACCTCTACTTTCTCCCTCCCCAACCCCTCCATTCAATAATGTATCTTCAATCTGTTCCTTGCCCTTCAGCAGAAAGGAGTTAGATGGAAAAACGAACCAGACCCAAATAGCTGTCCGGTGACAAGCAGGCACTCTATAATGGAGAGATGGTAATAGGCTGATGTTTATCTTTAGGGACGTGTACATTTAATAAAGTATTAATATGAAGGCCAGATTGCCTCTCCTGTCGAGCAAGCAAAGAAATTGGTGGGGAGGGAATGGGGGGAGAGAGGGGTTGAGAGAGAGAGAGAGAGAGAGAGAGAGAGTCTCAAAATCAGCAAGTCTGGGGCTTGGGTTTGCTTTCCAGAGGAAACAAGTTCTGGCAAACTTGGAGGTAAAGTGAATTTTGTAAAGGGAATCTGGTTATCTCATTGATTTTGATTAGAGAAGCAAAGCTGGGTTCCTATAGACAAGGCCCCCTACCAGTAGACTGAGTTGAAAGCCTTTAGTAATGAAGATGTTAAAAACAGATACTCTAACCCCTCCCCACCCCACCCCCACCATTTTTGATGCTAGTCAGGCTTTTGGGGAGTATTCAGAAGTTTGGATTCATGGGTCTCTCTCAGCACAAGAAGAAAGAATTCCAAAGGTCAAGGGGGAAGGCGGAAGGGTATACCCTAAACTGGACTTCCCAGGATTGAAGAAGATAATATTCCAGTTCTAAAACTCTTCCAGGGTCCCTTCCAGCTCTACTAGTTTGTGATTAAGATAGTTTGCTATATTATCCTCTCCTTGAATCACATCCTTATCTTTCTCTACTTTCTTGAGTTCTTCCCCACCTATCCAGTGTTCCTCATTCAGCCCATGGTCACTTGAGGTAATATTTGGAAGGAGGGTTGGGAATTATAAGGTTGGGAATTCTAATTTATTCCCACCTTTCTTTATTTTAGGTATATGGGATCTCTCAGGTGGGTCTTCAGAATTACACATAGCCTACTAAGTCCTGCCATTTTCCCCAACTCAGATATTTCTTAAATCAGAGGATTCTGGTTTCATAAAACAAGCTGGTTCTGTAGTTTGTCAATCTATAAATTATGAATGCAGGAAAGGGAGTTGGCTTAATGAAATAAAATTGTATAGTAAAGCCTCATTAAATCAGACCCCAGTCATTTGAAGTCCTTAAGACAAAGGACATGGTATTCTTATTAAGTAACAACTGGCTTCCCTGAAAATCTGCAAGGGGAAAATGATATCTAATACCAGGAGATTAGGATTTGGGGGGGGTAGAGGGGAGAAAAAACAGAAGAACAATTAACCTTTACAAAATTAAAGATTCCTCATTGTACCTAAACCCAGCTTCTGAGTCCAGCAATTAATTCTTGAATGCAAAAGGACTTTGGTGTTTATGAGACATTATTATTTAATGGAAGCCTATTGTGAGTTGTAATTTTTTCATTAACTTGCCTCGTTTTACTTATTAGTCCCCATTTATATCTTAGTTTATGCTGTGTGTGTCGAGCAATAATTGTGTTTCTTCAAAAATTATTCTATAACATTCCATAATCTATAATTCAATTTTTGCATTAAGTCAAACTGCCCTCTTCATACTCCCCTCCCTTTATCATGAATAAGTTGGATTTTTGCTGCACACTGAGAGGCAGGTCAGTAGAGTAGGAAGAAAACAGGATCTGGAGTTAGGGGGCTTAGACCTGGGTTCCAGTACAGACTTAACTATTAACTCAGAAACATTGACATTGACATTGGTCAAGTTCCTTGACCTCTCTGAGTCTATATCCCTATCTGTAAAATAAGGGGTTTAGTGAGGATGATCACTAAGGCCCCTCCCAGCTGACATTATAAGTTCTAGGGTTCCTTCCAGATCTATTATTCTGTGTTCTAAGGACCCCACTCCCAACTCTAACATCCTCTATTCTAATGCCCCTCCCAGCTCTGACATTCTGTGTCCTAAGGGCCCTCCCAGCTCTGACATTCTATATTCTAAAGTTCCATTGCACAACTGATATTTTATATTCCAAAGTCCATTCTAGCTCTCAAATTCTTTGTTCTAAGTCCCTTCCAGTAATGGTATGTGACAGAGATATTTTGTTACAACATCCATTCTCTGAAACACATTCTTATCCTTCTCTTGCATTCTCATGTTCTCCTGCCCCCATCCAATGTTCCACATTTAACCCACTTCAGCCCCATTTAGTCACATGAGGCAATGTTTAGAAAGTCAGCTGGTAATTCTGAGTTTATTCTGAATATCTTGAAGTCTAGCTGTGGGTAGAGATGCAGTAGGTAGTAGAAAGTATGGAAATGCATGACTACAATAGCATGAAATCAGAACAATTAGACTGAAAGCTCCCAGAAGGCAGGGGCTGTCTTCTCTACCTTTCTTTGTATGCCCAGCACTGAATAAAGCACCTGGCACATAGTGGGCACTTCATAATTATTTATTGCTTGTGGACTGTCATTAACAAGAGATAGTACCCAACATCCCAATGTAGGGTTTGGGGAACAGAAAATTGCCTTGTTTGTCTGGGGTACAAGAAGGTGAGTAAATTGAAATACTTGTCAAAGTGGGAGGCAGAGCCAGCCTGAGAAGGGCTTTAGATGCCAGTTTAGACTTTGTCCTGGAAGCACTGGGGAGCTGCTGACTCTTCCTGAGGAGGGAGTGACTTGCTTGCATAAGGAAGATTCTTTTGGTGGCTAGGTGGAGGACAGAGGCTAGAAGGGAGAGACTTGGGTAGCAGCTGCAATAATCTGGCAAGAGGTGAAGACAGTCAAAGAGGTCAAAGACAACTTGGCCAGGTTGTGGCTTGCGCTTTCAGAGGCTACTCCAGGTCTCAGGGAGCTATGGACAGCTGTACCTTCTGCTCTGCTGTTCACGTGAACACAAAGAATTGCAGGATTTGGGCAGGGAGAAGAGGGGAGTAGTTTGTCCTGAAAAGGAAGGAATAGCCCCTTCACTTGTATTGTGAAGTAGAACAGGTCAGGGTTCCTAAAAGATGCTTTTCCATCCCTCCTCTCATAGTCTTAGCTTTTCTTTGGAAGCCGAAATGACCTGGTGATACACACATTATTTTTGTTGTCTAGCCATTTTCAGTCATTCTGATTCTTCATGATCCCATTTGGGGTTTTCTTGGCAAAGATACTGGAATGGTTTGCCATCTCCTTCTCCAACTCATTTTACAGATGAGGAAACTGAGGCAAAAAGAGTTTAAGTGATTTACTTAGTGTCACACAGCTAGTAAGTGTCTGAGGCCAGATTTGAACTCAAGTCTTCCTGACTAATAGAGGCTAGGCGCTCTATCCACTGCACCACCTAGCTGCCCCTACAAAAATTACAATCACTGTATAAATCATGGAGTCCCAGAATTGGAAGACACCTCAAAGGTCCTCAGGCCCATATAGATGGCAATGAACAGAACACTGGGCCTAGAGGCAGGAACGCCTGAGTTCAAATCTGGCCTCAGACACTTACTAACTGTGTGACCCTAGGAAAGTCATTTAACTTCTGTTTCCCTCAGTTTCCTCTATTCTAAAATGAGGATAATAATAGTATCAACTTCAGGATTGTTATGAGGGTTAAATGAAATAATATTTGTAAAAGCACTTAGTGCAGTGCTTAATATAAAAAAATAGCACATGTATGGGCAACATAGGGAGACCAAACCTCAAAGGAAAAAAGAGAGAGAGAAGGAAAAGAGAGGGAAAGGGAGGGAAGGGGAAGGGGGAAAAACAAAAAGAGAAGAAAAAATCTTTGGAACAGGCAAGTTCCACTTCTCCAATCTGTCCCATGTGTTCCTGACATAGGACATTTTCTAAGTGTCAGCTCAGAGCTTGTCTTTCCATAGCTCAGAACCAGCTTTTCCTGGGCATAGCAAAAGAAACAAAATGACCACCATCTGCATTGTGCAGATCATAGATTATAGAATGTCAGACCTGAGAGGGCCCTTAGAATCCAGAATGTCAGAGCAGAGAGGGCCCTTAGAATCCAGAATGTCAGAGCTGGGAGGGCCCCTAGAACACAGGATGTCAGAGCTGGGAGGGCCCTTAGAACACAGGATGTCAGAGGTGGGAGGGCTCCTAGAACACAGGATGTCAGAGCTGGGAGGGGCCTTAGAACACAGGATGTCAGAGCTGGTGGGGATTTTGGAATAGCCTTCTGGAAGGAGCCTTAAAACACACAATGTCTTAGTTAAAAAGGACCTTCGAAATCATCTTATTTGTTTTTCTCATTTTATACCATTTGAAAATAAGGCCCAGCAAGTACAGGTGGCTTGTTTGTGGCTAGTTAGTGG